>NW_028288825.1:754423-905307 GCF_059628265.1 Tinamus guttatus | reverse complement strand
ACCCCTGCAGCACCCACCAGCTCCACTCCGGTCTCCAAGCCGGGGCGCTGTGGCAAGGGGGCACCCATGAGCCCCAAAAAGGAGGGCAGCAAGGGGAAGGAGAGGAAGGATCTAAGCAAGGTGAGGACCGTATTGACAGGGTTGATGTGGAGCAATGTGGCTCTTGGAAGTTCAGGGTGAAGGGAGGGCTATGAAATCCGCTAGGGAAGAGGAGAGCTGAGCCCGTCTCAACCATTATTTTGGTGCTGTTTGAGTGTCTCTTGTTCCCACCACCACCACCACGAGCCCCATGTACTCCCAGAGGAGCTCTTAGGCTAGGGTCTGACTCTCAGGAATTAGAAGCCTATTGCATTTGAGTAGGGCAGGTTGTTGTGGCACCCTCTGTGTCCCGAATTCACCCTGCCTGGATTGCGCAGAGTGGAAATCCTGCCTTTAAACCTTTGTGAAAACTCTTTCCCACTCTGCAAGCTCAGCCTTGTTGGTTTGCTGAATTGTGGCTCTGTACAATAACCTTAAAGGCTGTTTATCTATTTATGTGGTCTTGCAAGGGGACTGTGCTGGGCTGGTAGTGCCTGGAGTCACCCCCTAATTGCTGGCTCTTCAGCTTGCTGAAAAGTTGGCTCCCTTTAGCTCCTGATGGAGTTATGGGGAACATTGGTGGTGGGGAGAGTTAGACAAGCTGGGACATGAGGTCAGCTTGGATCATCTTGGATCCTTGGAGGGAAAGCTTGATGGACAGGAGTTGCTCTCTGAGATAGTGAAGAGCTCTTACTGGGCAGTATGATCCCTGAATGCAGCACTGGGAGAGACAGGATGTGAGGCAGTACCCGGCTTAATGTCATCCTGCCCGTGTACACCCTGCTTTGCTGCACGTTTCACCTCTCCCTGGACCGTGATCTTTCTTAATTCTGTTTCTTTACTTATGGGAGATATTTTCTTTTTCCTTTTTTTTTTTTTTTTTTTTTTTTCCTCTTAGCAGCGGAAGAAGGGTAAAGAAGCACCCTGCTGCTCCTCCTCCTCATCCATGTCCCCTCCTGGCATCCCTAGCTCCCCATCTGATGTCCGAGTCAGCCTGGCAAATGCCCTCGGCTCCACCAAGAAGAGCAAAGCAAAGGTGAAAACCAAGGAGGTGAAGAAAGAGGTGAGGGGCTTGTTCTAGGTTAGGGCCAGCTGGACTTGGCCAGTAGAGTTCTGCTCTTTTCATGACTTGCTGCAATGTGAGGGGGGAAAAATACATGCACAAATAAAGCATGCTATGTGCTTTAGAGGCAAAATGCTGGTCTGAGAAGTCAGAAGTCCAAGGAAGGCTAACAGTGGGTACATGTGCCTACCATATGCTGTTAGCCTGATTTAGTCCCCAGATAAATCAGGCAGCATTTTCTCTAAGGCCATCACAGAGGCAGAGGAAGCTTTCAAGGACAGCAGAGAGGTAGGAGATGATGATGACAGAGTTGCTCTGTTCACCACTGAGTGATCTGATCCATGCCAGGTCACCACTGGTCTCTCCTCCATTACTGTGGCCTGTCTTCTCTCATAAAACACATGACTGCAAACATTTTGCCTGCTTTCTGAGTATAGTGGTTATTGGCCATGCATAACAGCGAGAAACAGATTGCAGGACTTTCAGAAGCAGTGTTTGTTACCTGTTTTGTGAAGACAAAGCGTGGGCGAATGCAGAGCAGTGCTGCGGCCCTTCTCAGCATCTCTTGTAATGCCCAGGAGGCCGCTGCAGCTAGGATGTGTGACAGGGCTGTTGCTCAGCTGGCAGTAGTGCTTGAGAAGAAGCCTAGGAAACTAAAGGTCCTTGTGGATCCAAAAGGCAAGTTGGGGTACGCCACTTAACTCTGCAGTGATTAACATGGCTGGGGATGAAAATGAGTTTGTCTCAACGTCCTCAAGTTATTTGCTGCTGAGGGCAGGTGAGATGGGGTCAAGCTGTTGCTTCTTGGCATCCCGCTGACATCCTGCTTGCTCTCCTGCAGAACCGAGGGAAAGGAGGAGCAGTGAGCAAGCTCATGGAGAGCATGGCGGCTGAGGAGGATTTTGAACCCAACCAAGACAGCAGCTTCTCCGAGGATGAGAACATCCCATTGAGCATGCTGGTCGAGCGGCCACCCACACCAGGTGAGGGAAGGAGGGAAAAGGGGGCTAAAAGTGCAGGTGGAAGAGCTGGGAGTTTCCCAGGGTTGCTCAGAGAAAGGCTGTCCATTTTTCCTGTGTTGTTTGACAAGAGCATGAGTCTTTGAGGTGAAGGTCCCACCTTTCTAGTCAATTTGGCTTGCCCAGTGTAAGCCTCATCAGAGTAACCAGCTGTATTTGATGTCTAAAGTCCAGTCTCTGAGCTGCCCTGTTTCCATTAGCCAGTGCATTATTGTCCCTGAAAAGGAGGTCTTTTGTCCTTCCAGTAGCGCTTGAAAGAGACACAGCCCTTTTGGCAAAGGACTTGCTGGCCCCTTTGTAGGGGCAGGAGATGCTGGGACCATCAGATATCCCTCTCCCCTTACTATTGCTTTTGCATGTACGAAGCTCTCTAATCTCCATCTTGCTCCAACACCTCACAGCTCCCCGCTCCTGCATAATTGACAAGGATGAGCTGAAAGATGGCCTGCGTGTCCTCATCCCCATGGATGACAAGCTGCTCTACGCTGGTCACGTCAAGACGGTGCATTCACCTGACATGTAAGTTAAAGGGCTCCCATATCTCAGCAGGATGTAGCTGATTCAAGGGAAGACTTTGGGGCTGTGAAAAGAGATAGAGAGAGTCTAGCATAAAGGGAAACAGAGTTTGCTCTCGTTTGCCAGTGCTGAGGAAAATCCAGTTATCCCTCATTACATGTTCTCAGCTAACCTGGTGGCAGGGCTCAGAGGGAGGTGTTAGCTGACTGAGGTGACAACCTCTGCGTGCTCTGTGTGACTGAGCTTTGTGTTTCAGATACCGTGTAGTGGTGGAGGGCGAGAGGGGAAACCGTCCCCACATCTACTGCCTGGAGCAGCTCTTGCAGGAAGCGGTACGTGAGGCCAAGAAGGGCCTGTCCCTGGTAACCTGGCCCTGTTTGGGGGTGGAGGAGGCTGAAGGGAAGTCCCACTTCAGCCAGGGGGGGATTCCCAGTCTGTGGCTGGTCTGGGCAGAGCTCCCCTTGGTGCTGGTGGCTGCGTCATGGACTGAGTTCCTTGCTGGAGCTCCAGCCCTGTGTGCCAGTGGGAATAGTCCTTCACGCTGCCCTTTGAGGAGGCAGGTGGCTGTTTCCCAGCCGGAAGACTGTCCTTTGCCTTCTCCAGAACGGCATAGCTACGTGCCAGGTGTGGTGGGATGGTCTGTGCTGGTGCCAGGAACGTCAGTATTTGCCTCCCTCTTGCCCTGAGCAGATCATTGATGTGAAACCTCCTTCTGTGCGATTCCTGCCCGAGGGCACGAGGATTGCAGCCTACTGGAGCCAGCAGTACCGCTGCCTCTACCCGGGGACGGTTGTCCGAGGTAAGCTCTCCGTCCCCAGCACTGTGAAGCAAGGACACCTCAACCTGTGTGTCCGGAGGGACCCCAGGTTTATCTGGGGCAGCCGTGAGGTCTGCTATGAGTGTTACAGGGATCCCATCCCATTTCTCTCTGGCTGTGCTCAACAATGTGAGGATACTGGTGTAGTAACATGTCGTGGTCCAGGAGCCGTGCTCTTGCAAGAAGAGGTCTGAGGGATTTAGGAGCTTAAAATACCAGCAAATTCAGCACTCTTCAAATGGCAGGTATTGACTCCAGCCTACGGTCCATGATTGCTAACGTGGTGGAGGTTTTTAAATCACCTGCACACTCACAGCAGACTCTGGCACACCAACTCCTGATTCTTCCCGGTCTGGCCCTGTTAAGAGGCTAGTGAAGAGCCCTGGACTCTTCTGCTGTGACTGGTGTTGCCTTTGTCACACTGTCACACTGTCACACTGTCACACTGTACATGTTTATGAGGAATTGTTATTTGCAGTGTATAGACAGGAGGTATTGATGCAGAGAGAGAGGAAGGGAACACAGCTTATTTCTTTTGCAGAGAAAACAAAAAAAGGAGGTTGTGCTTCTGTGAGAGTAGTTACAAAGTGCAGGTCAAAAAAAAAAAAAAAAAGAAAAATGAATTTCTGCAAGTATAGATGGAAATAGGGAGAGGAGATGGCAAGTCAAACTGAAGCAGCTGTTAAACCCTGACAGGAAAAATTTGCACTTGGTGGATGATGTTAGTGTTACCAGGTATTTTTCACTGTGTAGTGAGCCTTCTGCTCTCTGCCTGCACAGATGTGTAGGAATAGTGGGTACAGGATACTTGGGAGCTCGTGCAGGATTGGATCCCATCTACTTCTTGAATCCTGGGAGTGCCAGCAGCAGAAGCAGGTCTGTTCTGCCTGTTCCACTGCCCCTGTCAGGTTATATCTGCTCCAGGCCCTTCAGCCTGACCATGACGGAGCAGATTTCACACTGCAGTTGACCAGCATAATCTGATTTGGATCTGCTACCAATAAATGGATCTGCCATTCACATATGCCTGTCCTCCTCCCTTGTCTACCCTTCCCTGATGTGTGGTTTATGATCTCCTATTTATTCCTAGCCTTTTTCTTTTGTCCTCCAAACTCGTAGGAACCCTGGATCTGGAGGAAGACGGTGATCTCATCACAGTAGAGTTTGATGATGGGGACACAGGACGCATCCCACTGTCTCACATTCGGCTTCTGCCACCTGACTACAAGATCCAGTGTGAGTCCTGTTGCTCTGCTTTTTGTGTGATGCTTCCTGCCATCAAACTCAGGGAACCTGGGGCCATCAGGCTCTGAGATTTTGAGACTAATTCCCAGACTTTGGTACACAAAGGTTACACCATTACTTACGGCTGTGAAAAGTAACTTATTATGAAAAATCCCTATTGTAGTACTGACATGGGTGTGTTCCCTATGTTTCCTCTCTGTTTTGTGTGTTGTTTGATTGCCTGTGAGCATCTACTTGACCTGTTGCAGGTGCTGAGCCCTCCCCAGCCCTCTTGGTGCCCAGCACCAAGCGCCGTAGCCGCAAATCCAGCAAGGATACTGGAGAAGGAAAAGAGGGAGCTACCCTAGGGTCAGAGGAGACCGTGTCAAAAGGCAAAGGGCGTGGGAGAAAGCCAAGTGTCAAGGCGAAAGCTGGTAAGTAGTCACTGCTGCCTGACCTGAAACTGGGAGAGCCCTTGTGCTGTTCCCCACTGCTCTTCCTGGCTTAGGACAGTTGCTTGGGTCAAGGTCTGGAGGGAAATGGATGCACTGCTTGGTCCCAGCAGAGCACTCAAGCATGAGACCTCTCTGCAGCAGCTACAGTTTGCAGGAGGCTGGCTCAGAGAGCTTCCTTCTCTCATTCAGAGCACCTCAGAGGCCATCAGCAGGGCCAAGGATGCAGGGTATGTGCAGTTTGGTTCCTGTGTGGTCAAAGCAGCACCCTTGGGCATTGCCAGTCAGCCACTCATGGGTGTTGGCATCACCCCAGGCTGGCCCAGGCTCCTTATTAAGTCTGTTCAGTGAGGTCAGGACCTGTTCCTCTTCAGGGAGATCTAAGGAAGTTGTGATCAAGCCATTCTTTGATCAGAGAGCAGTCAGCGTTAGTGTCAGGCTGTGTCTGAGGTAATGGTACTCACTTGGGTAGACATCATCATGCCTATGTGCTTCTTCCCCTCTGCAGAAGAGGCCACCTTGCCAGAAGAGAAAGATCAGGTTGATTCCCCGCCTGGTGCCTCTTCAGCCCCGGAGAAGCCAACGTGCCTGGGCAAACCAAGTGTGAAAGGGTCCCGAAAGGCCCAGTCGCTGCCAGCTGGAGGCTCTCCTGCCCCTACAGAGGAAAAGCGGTCGAAGGGCAGCAAGATGAAGATCTCCACCAAGCTGCACAGCCCTCCACAGCCCGCTTACCAGCCTGCTGTGTTTGGCAGCATCCTGAGCACAGAGCCCTACAGCGACCTTCCAGGGACACTGGCAGCCTTTGGCTCGGGTGATTCTTCAGCAGCAAAAGCCAAGTCCAAGAAGGGACGGGCCACAGAAGAGACACAGGAGTTTGGCACCATGGCCAAGGCTCAGAGGAAGCATGACAGTGAAATCCTCATCAAGCTGGACCATGAGGGCGTGATGTCTCCAAAAACCAAGAAGATGAAGGAGGCAATGAGGATGCTGGAGGACTCAAACCTGGCGAGTCGCAGGGACAGTAAGAGTCTCCTGGGGCTGGGCTATTCCCCTGCCGTGGGTGCCGAGGGCAAGCAGAAGTCTTCCCGAGGCAAGGGAGCCGAGGGAGAGCCTTGTCCCACCAACTTCACAGGGAAGTTTGAGGGCTCGGGTGAAAGCCTGGCTGCCTCCAAGGACCAGGAGGACAAGGCGACAGCTCCAGCAGCCGTGGAGGAGTCGGAGAGCAATAGCAGTGACAGCAGCTCGGAGTCGGAGGGAGAAGAGGAGGCCGAGAAGAACCAGGGAGAGGCCCAGGATAGCAGCTCGGCCAGCTCGAGAGCATCCACCCCTCTCTCTTCTTCCAACTCCTCCTCTTCTTCCTCTTCTAGCAGCAGCTCTTCTTCCTCCTCCTCTTCTTCCTCCTCTTCTGCTTCATCGACTTCCTCTTCCTCAAGCTCCAGCTCCTCTTCCTCCTCCACCACCGATGAAGACTCCTCCTGTAGCTCCGATGATGAAGTAGCAGAGCCCCAGCCAAGCTCCTCCGTGCAGCAAAGCCTCCCTCCCAAGCAACCCAAGCAGGCCGGCAAATCCCGGGCATCCTCCCACGCGCAGAGCCAGAAGCAGCCGCCGCAGCAGCCGCCGCAGCAGCCGCCGCCGCAGCCGGGCGGCAACAAGAGCCGGCCCAAGAAGCGGGAGGGCATCCACCTGCCCACCACCAAGGAGCTGGCCAAGCGCCAGCGCCTGCCCTCCGTGGAGAACCGGCCCAAGATCGCGGCCTTCCTCCCCGCGCGGCAGCTCTGGAAGTGGTTCGGGAAGCCCACGCAGGTAATGGCCATCTCTGAGGGCTTCAGTGCCCCGTTTTGCCGAGTGGTGCCTCTTACCCCCCGGCTTCTGGGGCTGCCCCAAGGAGCCTTTCCCTTCCGGAGTGACCAAACTCTGCTGGCTTGGTGTGTTCCCAGCCTGGTTGTGGGGATATCTCCAATTTGAAGGGTGGTTGTTGGTGCCTGGCTGTGAGGATGTCTCCAGTTTGAAGGGCATTTGTTGGTCGTGTGCTCTTCTGCCACTTATTCCTATGGGAATGTCCTGCTGATGTCCTGGTCGAAGGCCGCCACCCAGCCCCATCTCCCAGCTCTCCAATAGATGGGGTGTAGCACCAAGGCCATGGTGACATGTCCCAGTGAGGGGGTGGCTGCAGTCATTGCCAGGCCACGTCTGGCTTTGGTGCCAGCAAAGAGCAGGATGAAAACGGGGTGAGCAGTGGTGGCTGGGGAGCTGTGAGCAATCCCTGGCATCTCACCTGCATATTCCTCTCTTGACAGAGACGAGGAATGAAAGGGAAGGCCAGGAAGCTCTTCTACAAGGCCATCGTCCGGGGCAAGGAGATAATCCGCATCGGAGACTGCGCCGTCTTCCTCTCAGCGGGCCGCCCCAACCTGCCCTACATTGGCCGGATCCAGAGCATGTGGGAGTCGTGGGGGAACAACATGGTGGTCCGGGTCAAGTGGTTCTATCACCCAGAAGAAACCAACCCTGGGAAGAAACTCAATGAAGGCAAGGTAGGCTGCCTGCAAAGCTCCTTGTCCCCGTTCTTTGTTCAAAAGACAAGGCAAAATACCTATGGCCCCGTTCATTACTGATGCCTAAGACAGGGTGGCCCTTTCATTTTCATGATGGGAGATGTCTGAAGGTACATGTGGTGGACAGAACGTTGTTGGAAAAACCATTAATTCACCTTCGTTTGCATTTTTGTCCCCCTTTTTCTCTTGGGCATAGCGCTGGGATCAGAAATCCGGCAGGAGTCTGTCCACAGCGTTGCAGGCATCCAACCAGAGGAAGGACTTCATGGAGGTTGGTGGGGCTGGGAAGGGCTGCAGGGGACTGTGTAGTGGGGGTTGCAGTGGATGCTTTCCCTGCATATTGAAGATGGTTTTAAACACTTGAGTGATCGACTAACTGTTCCCTCTCTCTCGCCCTTTCTCCACTCGTGTCACGCAGCGAGCCCTCTACCAGTCCTCCCATGTGGATGAAAATGACGTCCAGACCATCTCACACAAGTGTCTTGTTGTTGGGTTGGATCAGTACGAGCAGATGCTAAAGACAAAGAAGTATCAAGACAGTGAGGACCTCTACTACCTTGCAGGAACCTACGAGCCCACTACGGGCATGATCTTCAACACCGACGGGGTCCCTGTCATCTGCTGACCGCCCAGGGGACATGTGCCACCCCCTGGGAAAGGACGGGACAAACCTGAGGACGTGCCTGTTCAGACGACATGATTGTTTCTTTCAATGCTCATGACTTCTGTGTCACACTACAGACAGGAGAGCGCGAGAGACAGCGAGGAGGAGGGAGAGGGCTGGAGAAAGGGTTTGGGGAAGCAGTTACAGGCCTTGTGGAAGATGCCGTTGGGTGGTGGTGATGCCTAAAGCCTAAGGCTCTTCTGGAAGTGACTTTAATTAAGGTGACACTTGACCAACTTCTCCCTTCCTCCTTTTTGGTCCTGGAAAGCACATGGGTCTCATGATCATTTCACCAGCGGGCCCCCCCAGCAGGAGGGATCCCTTTTGTGTCATTTGTCCCCATCGTTTCCCCAGAAGCTGCCTGTGCGTGGAAGGACACCCGCTGGCCTTCTGCGTGCGCTCTTCTCCGTCCTGATATTCCTTTTCCTGCTCAGTTTCTCATGACCCTTTAGGAAGGACAGGGTGGAAGAAAAAGGAGATGAGTCTCTCTCAGCGCCTCGTCTCGATCCTCTCAGCGCCTTTTCACAGTGCCCTTTCCCTGGAAGCCCAGCACGTATGGAGCACGAAGGAGCAGAACATGGGATGGCAGGAGAGATTCTCTGGGATGGAAAAGGAGCCAGTGGGACCTTGGAGGCCGCATTCCCGCTGCCTGGAACAAAAGGTCCGAATCCTCCTGCTCCTTCCCTCGGCGTCCTGTGGGAGACCCCCTGCGAGCACACGCTGAGGGGTGACACTTGGTGAACAAGGAACTCGTTTCGGAGCGGGCAGCAATGCAGGGAAGGAAATCCCTGGGAAGAGCCGCTTCCTGAGGCTTGGAGCAGAGGAGCCCACAGGCCATTGGGTCTACCTCTTGACAGAAGAGATTCCGCCTTCCCGGCTGCCCTTCCCCGGAGCTTTGCCCGAGTGGAGCCCTGGAGCTGGGGGAAGCCCTCGCTGGCATCCACAGGGTGTGAGGAGGGAGCACACGGAGCCCCCGCTGTGCCGCATTCCCGCAGCCGGAGCCCTGCCCGTCGCCTCGGGATGGGGAGTGGGAGCAGCCTGCTCCATGCCCCTGGCTCCGCGCGGCCGAGCCCATCGCTGAGTCTCCAGCTGGATCCCACCGGGACGGGGCCGGACCCGCTGCTTCTCCATCGCTGGAGCAGCAGCCACGGAGCGTCGCACGCAGGGAGCGGACAGAGGGATCCCCCCTCCAATGCACCATCCTTGCACTTAACCACGGAACGGAAGAAAACTCCACAAAGACGCACTGACCTTCGCAAGCAGCGCCCGGCGCTGCGGAGCACACGGAGACGCTCCCGAGCACCGCGGAGCCGGACGCGCTCCGCGCCGGGAGCTCGGGATGCCCCTGCAAACCATCCCCTCACTTTAGAAGAACCACATGGTGCTGAACTCGAACCATCTCTACCCCAGGCCACGGGCGCTCCCCGCGTGGCGGCTCTAAACTGTACAGTTTTAATGTACCAAAAGACTCTTTAGCCCTCCTGTATTATAAGTCTTTAAATGGATTCAACTTTTTAATTATAAATATAAATATAAATATATATATATAAATATAAACTTTTTAAAACTGTGAAAAAAATTATGAAATTATAAAAAAGAAAAAAAAAGGAAAAAAAGACAACGACAGCAATGAACACAGTCTGACGTTTAGAATATTATTTTTTATTTCCTGTTGGATTGTGATTGTAAATGATCTGGGAACAGGCACACCCCCCCACGCTCAAAGTGTACTGTACTTCTAGAAGCAAATTGTGTGCGGATATTTTAAAAGAGCGAGAGAGAGAGCGCGCGAGAGAGATTTTATGCTAATGTTAAATAGAAAGCACTTAAAACCCACTGCCTTCTATGGAACACAAGGATATTTCAGACAATCGAGAGGAAAGGAGAGCCAGGTTTTTTTGTCTTTTTTTTTTCTGTTTTGTTTTGTTTTATGTTTTGTTTAAAACGATTTTTTTGGCATTCTGTTTGTTGGAGAACTTCGTGTGATCTTTTTTTCATAAAAAAAAAGAAATAATTGAAAAAAAAAAAAGAAACCCGGCAAAGCATCTTTCTTTGTCTCCCTCTTCGTGACTGTGTGGGTTTTGTTGCTTTATTCCCCCGGCCTTGCTGGCGATGGTGTCTTTTTGGCCTCGCGGGGCCGTGTCCTGTTGCTCCGGGTGTTTGTCCCTGCCTGCCCCGGGCTCCAAGGGGACAGGCCCAGGGATGGCACCGGAGGTGGAGGCTGCAGCCGGGGCTGAGGGGCTCCATGGGGAGGAGGAAGGTGCCAGGAGCGGAGGGGATCCCGGGATCCTCCCCACCGGGATCCCTGTGGCCACTCTTGGGGCTTGGTGACCTGCCCGCCCATGGGGACACATCTGGGGAGCAGGAACCGGTTGTTTGGGTCATCCCTGCTCCTCGGCACCTCCGAAGCTCCAGGCAGTCACCAGGGAGCAACCCTCAGTGCTGCCACCCCCTATGTGCCCCCTCTGCCACCTGTGCCACCTTCCTGCCAGCTGCCGGGGCTCCTGGGGACCTGCTGAAGGACAAGGAGGACCCGCAACCAGGTGCGTTACACGGTGGTGGCCCCTGTGTCCCCCACTGTTCCCTCAGCTCCGGCTGTGCAAAGCGCCTGGATGGACAAGCAGGATGTGCCGAGGCGCAGGGCGATGGGTGTGATGAGCGCGCCAGGGCTCAGCTGGGAGCCACCTCTGCGGTCACCCTTTGGGCAACAGTTTGGACTGTCACAAAGTCCCCGTCACAGGGACACTGTGGTGTCGGGTGGGAGATAACGGAGGAGGGTCCTGCCTGCCCCTGCCACAGGCCTGGCCGTTAGATGGGTCCCAGCGACGGCTCCACGGAGCCACAGCCCCGCTCAGAGAGGAGCCAGGACTGCACCCTGGTGCCTTTGAGATGAGGAAAAAAGGGAGAAAGAAACATCATTTATTCATCAACACCTCCGTGCCTGCTCCTCTTTTTTTTTTTTTTTTTTTTTAAAAAAAAAAAACCCTTTCTTCATGGCTCCAGGTGGTGGCAAGGAGCTAAGAGAGGAGGAGGGGTAAGCGGGACCAGCACCTTCCCAAGAGGATGAGGAAGGCCACGACTTCATCCTAGTTAATACCTGGGTCTGGAAGGCGTTTGCTCTCTGAGCAGTGCAGGGTGCCCGCAGGAAAGGAGGGCACAGACAGGGCACCCAGGCAGGAGGTCCCAGTGTGTGCGGGAAGGGACCGCGTTCTGGGCCGGGAACCAGTTGGTGGCTCCAGCTTGGAGCGGGCTGGGAGGCCACCAGAGCAGCCCTTGGGAAGGGATGGGCTGTCTGTCCTGGCTTGCTTGCAACAGGCCCCCTGCATCCCACACCCAGGGGAGAGAAAAAACAGACAAAACCAAAAAGAAAAGTATTTTTTCCAGCCAGCAGAAGTGATTTGGGGCTTTAGCACATATCTTCGGGGGGGTCCAAGTATCTGGGAAGGGTCAAGATTTCAATGCAACCTGCAGGTCCATCAAGCGACTCCAAGATCCACCTGCCCAGCCCTTCCAGAGTCTGGAGGAGCGTTGCCTTCGCCGCTTGCTCCTCCTCTTCCTCGCCAACCCCCTGCTCTCTCCTAGCCGATCTGCTCCGGATGAGCCCCAGTGGCCAGGACACCCACAGCCACCCTGGGGCAGGGACCGGCCGGGGGGGTGGTGGTTCCTCCCGTTCCTGCAGCCGGCCCCGCTCCGTCGCCGGTGCCGGGCTCAGTACCCTGCCGTGAAGGAGCCGTTGAGGGTTTCGGTGTGGAAGCAGCTGCTGTGGGACGCGCTGGTGAGGCTGTAGGCGAAGTAGGCCACGGCGGAGCCCAGCGTGAGCCCCGTCATGTAGGACACGGTCATGGTGTTACCTGCAGAGCAAGGGACAAGGGGCATCAGGGTCCTGCTGCTGGCTCCAGCCAATCCCACCAGCACCGTACGCTCCTACCTGCCAGCTCCCGCTGCTCCGGGCTCACTTTGCCGGCGGCCAGGATCATGGGAACACTGCCGAAGTAGCCGTTGGTGATGCCCATGAGGAGGGAGAAGATGCAGGGCCACGCGGGGTGGCCGAAGGTGGGTTTGCCATTAGGGTACACGCACATGATGAAGAGGGGGATGAAGACCACACGGAGGCAGGAGTAGATGAGGAGGTGGGTCCCTCTCCAGTCATAAGGCAGGGCAGCCAGGATCTGAATCAAAGAGGGGAGAAACCACTGGGGAAAAGCAAAGCAAGGTCTGCATGGAGGAGAGGGATGAAGAGGGGACCAAATTGATGGGCACAGAGGGGAAACGGGCTGAAGGAGACAAGAGCATCCCAATGAACAACCTCACACTGGTTAGATGATCCAAGAGTTGAAGATGGCCCTTGGTAAAGCCAAGAAGCTTTCCAAGAGCAGGGAAGGAGAACAGCAAAAAAAGGGGTGCAAGGAGTCAGCTCCTCTCACCAAGGCAAGGTGAGAGGTCTTCACTAGGCCCATTCCTCAGCATCACCCCATCAGGGAGGTCCTCCTACCTTGCCAACGAAATCCGAAAGGTTGAAGATGGCCATGATGAGGATGGGCAGCCATTCCCCCAGCGTGCAGTTGTGGATCTCTGACTCCAGCCCGGGAAAGAGGCACAGTGTGATGAAGTAGGTCATCGCGATGGAGAGCATGTAGGCCCAGATGACCCTGGAGACCACGTAGCGGTGGAGCAGCATGTCTGGAAGAGATGGCAGAGCAGCTCAGCCGCCAGTGGATAAATCTGGGCTCTTCCCCTTCCTTGAGGCTCTTGTCAGCCTCAGCCCAAAAGTCAGAGCCAAAATGACTACACCAGTGAGATGGCAGCTCCCATACATGCATGGATTTGGGAAGAGCTTCTCAGGAAGAATATTTTTTTTTCCTCCCAAATTCTTAGGCACAGAAAGACATGAACATCCGTTCCCTAAAGTCCTAGACTGGGGATAGCTCATTCCACCTCCTAAAACACCCCATGCCCTCACCGGCATGCCCAATGAGGCTACCCCGCAAGCTCAGGACCTACCTCTGAAACTTGGCCAGCTCCTCTTGATTTTGGGCCGAGGGACGTCGAAGCGCATATAGGTCCCACTGCCGGCCAGTTCTGCTTCATGTGCCAGGCTGCCCGTGGGGGACACTGGCTGTCCTCGAGTCCTGTTCTCCTGCATGGAGGAAGAGGGACCCTGAGGCAGGTTCAAGGCAGGGGAGCGTAGCAGGGACCGTGGTGCTGAGCAGGGACACGGCCCCGGACCAGCACTTACAAATCGGACGTCGTCTGCAGTGACATCGTGGTGAACCCGGTATCCCGTCCCGCTTTCCCTGCTCCCCTTGGACTCGGGGAGGCCCTTGTGGGAGCCGCTGGTGTAGTAGCGGACGAAGCGGGTGCGCTTCACCAGGAGGTGCAGGATGAAGCACGTCAGCTCCATGCCAATGGAAATGAAGAAGAAGATGACCGTGTTCTCCTTCTCGTCCGACAGCAGGAGCTTGGTGAAGATACGGCTGAGGGAGATGATGACTCCGGCAGTGCCTGGTGGGACAACCAGAGTGGGAGAGTCAGGAGCCCCGTCCAGCACCAGAGAGTGTGACCGAGGCCACCCGAGAGCGGAGCCGCAACGCTGAGCAGTGGGACGGAGCCAGCCCTCAGCTAGGACCCCTGCATGGACAGCATGGAGGCTGCGGGGACAGGAGCTCCTTCAGCCACTTCAATCCATCACCAAATCCCTTGGTGGTGCCCACAGAGCCCCGCGGCTCTGCCCCGGGCGCGTGCGGGGCGCGGGGGACGCGCGGTACTCACTCTCGCCTGTCATCACCCCCTGCGTGTAGCGCTTGGGCAGCAGCCCGGTGTAGCCGTAGAAGCTGGATTGCTGCACTTGAAGAGAGAGACGGGCAAAGAGGAGGAAGAGGAGGGTTATTGCCCCAGCTGGCAACGTCCCTGCCCCAGAAACAGGAGCCCTGGTGCGATTTTGCAGTGCACGATCAAGCCAGGGCAGCTCAGAGGGTACAGAGCCACCCTGGGAGATGCTCGTGGGGAACATTGCGGCCCCAGACATCTTGTGGGGCCGGCAGAAGAGGCGGAGTGAAGGTGTCTCACGCCAAGAGCGAAGAAGACCACTCAACCATCACAGAAACAGCCTCAGGAGCAGAAGAGCCCAACACAGATGGTCCCATGCCAAGGAGCTGTTGGCTTAAGCCTCCTCCTCCTCCTCTTCCCCTCCCCGCAGGGACGTTGAGGGCAGGCAGCACATCTGGGTCTTGGGAACCAGGCAGTGGGATGGGCAACCAGGGGTTTGTCCCAAGAAAGTGTGGACCCTTGGGATGGGGCCGTTATTCCATCCTTAGCGGAAGGGCTGTCCTTGTCCCCTGTCCTCCCTGCCATACCTGTGCAGCCGAAGGCCACCACCCCCACGGCGATGAGGTTGATGGCGTACGCTTGCCGGTGGGAGAAGAGCTCCAGCCACACGTCGCAGATGCTGACGAAGAGCAGGGGCCCCAGGGCGAGGAGGTAGCCTGCAGCGGGGACACGGAGGCGGGCGATGCAGGGGACGGTGACAGCCACCGCGGGCACGCGGGGCCGCGCACTCACCCACGGTGATGCGCGTGTGCAAGCTCAGCAGCTCCACGAGCGCGTTGTTGAGCAGGACGGCCACCAAGGCCACCAGGATGTAGGTGAGGCTCATGTCGAAGACGATGGAGGTCCCTGCGGAGGAGGCAGGGCGCTGGCACAGCCACCCAGCCGTCCCTACACATAGGACTGGGGACCGTGGTGCCTTTTTGAGCTCGGAACAGCCTCTCTAGTGCCCGGACAGCTCAGCAGGAGCAACTCAACCCAAATTGCTCACCCGCTTCCCAAGTGGGTCCCCTCATCCTCTTCCAGTGCCCCCTGAAGCTGCCTCTGTGTCACCTTCCCACTCACCAGCATGGTGAGTGGGACACAGGTCCAGGACACGCTGAGGGTGCAGACAAGACCTACCTGGGTATTTATGATGCAGATAGTCCACATCGGTGATAAAGCTGTTGTATGGCAGGAGAAATCCCACCCCGGCCAGCAGCATGGCAAAGTAAATCCCGTGGTATCGGTCCTGGGGCTCAGGGTCCTCAGAAACTATCCCTGAAAAGGGGAAGGAGAGGGAGCAGGTGCTGCATGCTCCATCATCAGCATCTCCTAGCTCAGAGGAGCTGGATAATGTCTCTAACAGCTGAACTCGGCACCCAGGAGGTGCTGGACCCCCATGCAGCAGCAGAGACACCAACAGCCCAGCACGCAGTGAAGGCCAGTCCCTGCACCACTGGGAAAGGACAAAACTGCAGGACAGGAGGTGCCGTGGGCACAAGACAAGCAGAGAACTCGGCTGGAGGGCCACCAAACGCACAATTTGCTGGTAAACATCAGGACCCACTGCTGCAGGATGTGGCACAGGCTAAAATAGGTACAAATAGGGCCAAAAAAGGCATTAGACAATTTTATGGTGGTTCGGTCCATTTGTGGCTATTAAAAGCAGACCATGAAGTTTCCACACTGCTAGGAAGTGAAAACCAGCGATACAGGTAGCTCAGGGCCTGTTGTCTTCCCAAATGGGTCCCATGGTAGCAGGTGCCCAGCAGGACAGCCCTGTCCTTGGACCCTCCTGGCTCTTCCGCTGGGCACTTCCCTCCATCAGCCATAGGGTGCCAGGTGGACAGTGGGTTCCTCGTCGTCCCCGTCACCCCCATGGGTGTCCCCTACCCTGAGCCTTTACCTGGCTCCATGAAGGTGAGGACGCCCTTGGCCTGGCTCCCTTTGCCCTGCAGCTCTTCCTCCTCCAGCTGGTAGCTGTCGAAGCTGAAGCTCATCACCACGTTGCCCTCCGGCGTCCCTGCCGGGCTGGCGTCCTTGAAGCGCTCGGCTCCCACCGAGCCCATGGTGACGGACCTGTCGGGACAGCAGTGATGCCCATCAGGGCCATGGGTGGGTGAGATGTCTGGTGTCTCCCACCTGGGACAGCCCCAGGGTGTCCCCACACAGGTGACACGGTCTCTTTGCAGCCTCTCTGCAGGGTTGTTATTTAGAGGGTGCTGCAAGGGACCTGGCCAGGGTGACTTGGGGCTCCTCCTCCATCAACAGCCTGGTGACTTCAGCGATGTCCCCATGCATGTGACTTTGAGGTGCAATCGGTGACCTCCAGCCGTTCTGGTTGGTGTAAAAGCAGCTCCTCTCCTTCCTTATTCTCCAGCCCACTGGTGTTCCACACAGGGCATGCGGAGACCAGGATTTCCTTTCCCCGATATCCTCCCTTCCAGGGAAGCAAAGCCAAGAAAAGAGGGTGCCCTGGCAAGCTAAGCTTCATGCCTCATGATGTCATTTATGGGCACGACCCAGGACAGGAGGCCCCTGCTCTGAGCATCCTGCTTGGAGCAAGAGCGGAGATTTCAGACTGCACGTGGAGAACAGTTGGGGTGCAAGGCCAAGCAGGGAGGTGCAAACCAGAGGCAGCGGTGTTAACCCTGCGCTCCTCGTCATGGGATGCTGCCAATGCCAAATGCTGGCGCGCTTTCCCAAAGCCATTAGATAAATTAATGGGTGAAAACCACTCACAGAGGGTGGTTGAAGGGGCCGAGCCGGCTGCCTCGAGAAGTCTTTCTTGCTGCGCCCTGAGCTCGTGTCATGCCATGTTCACCCTGTTCCTGTGCTCTTTTCTCAGCTGACGGCACTTGGAGGCTGAGCTACTGGCGAGGCCTCGGAAAGGAGGGGAAAACCCTTCTGCTTCCTCTCTGATAAAAGCTCCCAAAACATCGTGCAAGCTGAGGAGGCCCTGCCAGCACCGGCCTGAAATGCAGCCCCTGCTTTGGGGGCTACCCAGGCCGGAGCCCCCAGCTGCTCTGTACTACCAGCACCAGGCACTAGATGCCAGGCTGCCGCTGTCGCCACCTGGGCCGGGGACCACCCATCTGGCTGGGGATAAAACCTGCTGCAAGCCAGCAGGTCGAGGCCAGCAAGGGAGGAAAAATCAATTACAGCCATTTGCCTTCCCTCCCCGCAAGCTGCGGCGCTTGCAGGAGCAGGAAGGATTCTGCAGAGCATCCCTGGCTCCAGGGCACGTAGATGGGGAAAAGGCGGCACTTGGGCTGCAAACGCAGCTGCCCACTGAGTCCTGAGCACAGCCGATCCCCACACAGCCCCATTCTGGTTTTTGTATTTCCCCCCCTTTCTTTCCTTTAGCCCAGAATACATTGACTTATTACAGGGACTCACTGCACCCTCAGAGCAGTGCGAGTCCCACACCAAGGGCTGCACCAGAGCCTGCGGTGCCAAAAGGCTCTGGATCCGGCCAGGAGCTTCCACCAGGGACAGGCCAGGAGCAGCCCGGGCACCTGATGCTGCCGGCGCCGCAGAGCCGCGTGCCTGGCCGCTCGGGAAGCCTGGCAGGCCTTGGTGATGGAGACCCTGCTTGGGGAATAAGCCTCTTACTGCAGCTCTGTATTTAGTGTGGCCCAAACTTCTCACTGAGAGCAGCAGCCAAGGGAGCCAGGACCCGCTCCGGGCGGCTTTTCCCTCCATATCCAATGGGAGAAGCAGCCGCAGCAGCGGGAGCTGAGCGGGCTCCTCCATCACAGCCGGGGCTGGGGATTTGCAGCCGCGATCCGGAGGACACGGAGCCGTGTGGGGCAGAGCGGGCCCGGGGACTTGTCCCTCGGCTGCGGGAGGGCCCTGCGCCCCCCCCGGCACCCCAACCCGCAGGAGGGCACCCGCATTTCGGCAGCGGCATCACGCAAACCCCGGACTCGCGGTTAAAGCAGCGAATGGAACCAGAGCCTCTCCGGCATGGAAGGGGAAGACACTTTCGGGAAGGCAGGAAAGCGGCGCGAGGGGAGGGCGGAGGGGACACAGGATCCCGAGGGGAGGGAGGAGGGGACAGAGAGCGCGGCGACGCGACCCGGGGTGACGATGCCCGTAACTGGGGTGGGCTCCGCTGTCCCCCCCTCCCCGGGGCGGCGGGGCCGGCGGCTCCGCTCCTTTGTCCGCGGCGCACAAAGGCGGGGGGTCCCGGCCGCGCAGCCCCCCGCTCCGCTCCGCTCCGCTCCGCTCCCACCTCCGCTCCGCGCCGCTCCGCGCTCCGCGCCGCCACGCGGGGAGCCGGCCCCGCGGGAGCCGCCCGGGACGCGGCAGGGGCGGAGAGACCCCCCTGCCCCCCCGCATCCCTCCTGCCTCCTCCCCTCCGCTCCTCCTCCTCCTCCTCTTCCCCTCCTCCTCCTGCTCCCTCTCGCCGCAGCCCCCTTCACCCTCCTGCTCCTCCACCATCCATAGGTGCCATCCATAGGTACCAAGGGCTCAGCGTGGGCACTGCGTGAGGCCTGATGCTGATTGCCCTCCGCTCCCCTCCCTTAAGGAGGATGCCCCAAGTATTTTCATTTCCTACCTTAGCTTTACTCCGGTAGGGAGCCAGGAGTGTTCCGGTCCACACAAGTGGCTCTGGCACAAAGGGAGCCAACGGGGCCAGCACGAGCTGTCCCCAAGAGTGACAGACGGGTGCAAAAGGAGGGACTCAGCAAGAGGCCCCAAGCGTTTGCTGAGCTTCCCAGGTACTCCCGGCCTTCCCTGGAGCGAGGGGTGGAAGGATGTGGGGGCGAAAGGCAGCAGGGAGGGGATGAGTTACTGCTCCCTGCCAGCGCCAGGAGCTGGGCTGTGAATTACAATCTCCTCGCAGTCAATAACTGCCGCCTCGGATAAATCCGCGCGCGGCCCGGCGGGATGCGCCGCTGCCTCCCGCGCTGCAGGAAATTACAGCGACCAAACAGGCGGCAGCTCCTCGGGAGCCTCGGTGCCGGGAGCGGAGCTCAGCAAAGGGGCTCCAGCAAGTGCAGCCAAGGGGAAAGAGAAAAGGAGACAGGTGGAAATTTCCATCTTTTCTCCTTGGTTGAAATCGCCTGAATTTGGCTCAGAGCAAGCAAACTGTCTCACTTATATACGTGACTGTAGAGACCAAGTGAGCCAGAGGCCTTAGTTTATCTGCTCCGCTCGTGGCTGAGCATGTGCAAGGCTCCATGCACTAGCTGCAAGGAGGATTTTTCCCCCTCCTGAAGCCGCGGACAGTGACCTGAGTGATGGGTGCTGCAGAGTCCCCATGCCAGGACAGGGCAGGTTCCCACAAGGGGTGAGATCTGAGGGAGCCTGGGGGGCCCATGGGGGCAGTGAGGGTGTTTTGGGGGTGAGGCCGGGGGGCATTCAGGGATCCCCTAATCCAGCCTCTCCCTCTGAACTGCACTGGGCTCTTAAATATTTTACCTGGGTCTGAATAATTCAGGGCTGATGCGGCTTGCTGGGGATGCGAGTGCGGAGGCTCCCGGCCTTTCTGCTTGACCCACTTTAAAAGGCAGGAAAAGAGGCCCCTGCAGCTCCACGGGCGTCTGATGGATTGGGAGCTGATCCCGGGGGGCTCCCGCATGGACCACAGTCCGGGTCTCCAGCCCATCAGGCTCCGCACCCGATTCCCCATTCACCCGCCACCATCCGGGAGCGGAGGAAGAGCTTGTCCCTGCTGTCCCCAGTGCAGGGGCACCTAAGCAACATGTGCCCTCCAGCCCCCACTTTGCAGAACCCCCTGCAGCTGCTCCGGCACACGCACTCCCGGGTGGAAAACTGCGGACTAACCACGTTCCTCCCCGGCCCTTGCAAAAGGGCTCGGAGCAAAGAAAGGTTTGCTCCAAATCCCAGATTTAATCCATTCCCTGTGGGAAAAGAGGCTGAAGTTGAGGCCAGTTTCTCACCTTTGGGCTCCCAGCCGGCTACCAAAGACCAGGACAAACTTTTCCCAGCTGGATGCCGTGATTCAGAGTCGCTCTGGGCATCCCTCCCACCCCAGGCTGGAGAGCTGCAGAAACCCGCAGAGGACACACACAGCCTTTACCCTCCCTTTCCATGGTGGAACAGATTTGCATCCATCCCTAATTAATCCAAGCTGCTAATTCAGTTCCTTGATTGCAGCTTTGCATAATTGCTGCAGACGTGCGCAGCCCCGAGCAGCAGCCGCAGAGGAAGGAAGGGCCCGAGCTGGGGCTCTCGCCCACCCTGGGGGCTCCTGACAGCCCCAGGTTGCCAAAAAGAGCCTTTCTCCAAGGGCAGGGAGCCCTGACACCCGCGGGGGAGCGTCCCCCGCAGCAGGGTGACAAGGACCTCGCAGCCAGGAGCAAAGCTGCAGCTCTGGGAAATCCTCTGTTCCCTGTGGGAGCCGGGAGGGATGCAGCCCTGCCGGGGTCGCTACTGCTGACACGAGTTAGATGGTCCCAGTCCAGACCCGGGGGACAGAGCCAGGGAGACTTTTGCACATTGGGCCCTACTTTGAGTGCTCGTTTTAGGTAAATGAGGGCACTGACTCAACAAGAAATACAGCCCCGCGGGCTGTCACTACATTACTACGAGTTTTGTCACACTGCGGCCCACTCCTCATCCTTTCACCCATTCGGATTTCCAAGAAGTCATCAGTAGGTTTCAGAGTGAACGCTCCCTCAAAGGCGAGCAGGATAATTGCAGCCCCCAGGATCTGTGGGAAACCTGGACAACTGCTGCCACCTCCAAAAGCGAAAAGGAGGCGCCGGGAAGCGCGGCCAAGGCCCAGGCTGTGGCACTAACCGCCTTAACGGGGGATTTGCATAAGCTCGGAGGGAGGAAGAACGGGGCGAAAAGCAGCGACAATGGGAAAAGAAACGCATTAAAGTGCTTAGGGAGAAAAAAAAATCTGATAAACGAATAAACCAGTTAAGGGAACTTATTACTCGAAGCCCAGTTATTCAAATCCCGACTTATAGAAAATCCTCTTAAAGCGATCACCTGATTGCGCATTAAATTCCTAATTGAATAAGAAGAGAATTACGGAGTTATTCCGTATAGGCGCGAGATGGGAGCCCGCATGGATGCACGGGAAAGGGATGCACGGAGCGGGTCCCGGCTCTGCAGGGACGAGCCGGGAATGGCAGCACCGCCAAGGGGCATCCCTGGCCTCGCGGCCACAAATAAAGGAAAAATAAGCAAATAAATAGATGGATAAATAGACCGAAAGCATCACCTGGCCCTCGAGAGGAGCACGAGAGCAGTGGGAGCGACGCAGGGCCGGGCTGGCTGCCACGGGGAGCACAGGAGGAGGGAAAGCAGGAGACCGCAGAGCTAAAAATAACCCCAGCGGCCGCTTTCTTCACAGGGATCATGTTCCTACATGGCCGTTTCATTTCATAAACAGCCTTATTTATTTATTTACCCCCTTCTTTACTCCACCTTTTTATTTTATTTATTTCTTTTTGCATGTGTTGTTTAAGCCAGCGCCACCGCTGTGCCCAGCCCCGGGCTGCAGGGCTCCCTTAAAAGCGGGTTAAAAGAGAAAACAAAATGAAATAAAGAAATAAAAATAAAAAGATGCTCGCTGGCTGCTGCAGAGGCTGGCGCAGCCAGGGCCTGCGGTGGGTAAGTGAATATCCCATGGGGCAGCTGCTACCGCGCGCTCTAGCATCAGGGGACAGGAGGGAAGGAAAAAGGAGGTTTTTTTCCCCCCCTTTTTTTTCCCTCTTCTCTCTCCCCTCTTACCTTTTTCCTTCTTTTTCACTGAAGAGAGAGAATTTTTGAATTTCCCCCCAGCAGGGTCCTGAGCCCCCTCGTGCTCACGGGTCCCGCAGGGGCAGGGAGCAGCAGGGGCCCCCAGGGCCTCCCGAGGAGGCTGCCCTGCTGTAGAGGCTGATTGAATTTGCAAAAATTGATTTCTAAAAATCATCAACTCTAAGGGCAAAAAGAACTAGTTGCAGCCCCCGCTCTCTTGAAATGGAAATGAGCTGCCGCCCGGGGAAGACATGAAAGGCTGTTCCCTAGGCGAAATGTTGAAAAGGAGAGGGATA
Organism: Tinamus guttatus; assembly: GCF_059628265.1. Classification (NCBI taxonomy): domain Eukaryota; kingdom Metazoa; phylum Chordata; class Aves; order Tinamiformes; family Tinamidae; genus Tinamus; species Tinamus guttatus. The sequence continues at coordinate 883,090 of NW_028288825.1, read as the reverse complement.
AAGTCGTGCGTCTCCACACGCAGTTATAGGGGTGTTTTGGGCACAGAGAGGAGCTCCGGGGGATACGGATCCGTTCCCCTCCTGCTGCTTCCCACTGCACATCCCAGCCCATCAGTGAGGCCCTGCCTGGAGCTCCTGCCACCCCGGAAAACAGCACTAATAGCAAAAAAGGGGCAGCATCCTCAGACCCACCGTATGGCTGCAATAACCTCCGAGGGCTTCGAGATCTTGGGTTCCTTTCTTATAACCTCGCTGTGCAACTTCACATGAAGAAAAACTCCCTGCCAAGAGCAAGCCCAGCCCAGGAAAAGGTGCTGGAACAGTAGGCAGGAACCTCAGCTCCTTGGCTCGTGAGACCTGGGACCAGCAAGTTTGTGCAGGGAGCAAAAGTACAGGGGGATTTGAGAAACCACCACGGACAAAATCCGTGAGCAAATGCAGGAGGTTATCCAAACTCAGGCAAGGAGCAAGGGAAAAAAGCACCTGTGCGAGTCCCTCCAGGACAGCTCTATGGAAGAGGGAAAAATAATTAATAATAAAAGACTAATTTTATGGAACACGTGCCAGAAGCAACTCACCTGCTCCTTTAGGACTAAGGTTTATCACCATTGGCATTTCAGCTTGGGCTGCTGAGGGTACAGAGTGCAGGTAGCATTGCTCTTGCCCAGCCCCATCTCCAGGCAGCAAACAAAAGCAGGAAGACGCAGGATACTTATCACAACACAGGTTTAATTTTGATGCCATTATAAAATTACAAACAGCAACGGGGCTAGCAGGGAGTGCCAGACACTCGGAGAGGGGGAACGTTGGAGTTTTCCAGCTAACATGGGGATTGAAAGCCGTCGTCCCACAAAATTCCAGCGGATCTGGGGACAAGCGGCCGCTCTCTGAGAGCGACCGGACACATGCAAAGGTGACACGGGGAGAGTCAACAACCGAGACACCAGCAGCAAGGACAACCACACAGCTGTTTGCAAGCCAGAATAAAGACTTCTTGCCCATTGCTTTTGAGGCAGTGTAAATGGGATTTGCCAATTTAAGGAGTGTTAAAATGAGGGCATGTTACATTTGGGAAGAAAGGGGAATTTGCTGAATTCCTTTGGTCACACAACTGGAGTTTAGAGGGAATTACATGCACTGGAAGAGCTGCTTTGCTGCGAGCCTTTCCCGGCAAGGCCTGGGCTCCAGAAGAGCAAGAACCTGCTCTGTGCACGTGGACTCGAGCTCTACAGTGCGCTCTGATGTTAACAGGTTAAAGGAAGGTGACAGTCTGGGGATTTTGGGGAAAAATCTCCCCGAATGTCTGCAGCGCCGGATCCCTGTCAGCGCTCGCGGATTCACAGGCGTTTTTTGGGGAGCAGCGCGACACCAAACAGCTGGAGCCACCTCCGAGGAGGGAAACCCTCCAGCCTTGGAGCCGGGGCGCTTTGGTGCCGATCCTGCTGCGGGAGCCAAGGGAGCCCAGCACGAGCTCCGGAGCAAGGAACGTTCCACCGAGGAGCTGCCATGTGGAGCTTCCCTTCCCTGCTAGCTGGGATCGGTCACGAGTTTCCTTTGGGAGACACTTGTCACCACACTCAGCTCCTTCTCCAATACAGACCTGCACCTTTCACAGCTTCCCCCTTCCCAAAAACACCAGCTGTGGAATCCCCCTCACTCCGGTCCAGGACAGCACTGGGCAGCAGTGGGTTTCAGGGACCCACGGGTCTCGCTGAGCAGGGCCTGAGGAAACGGCTTTTACCGACCTCTCCACGCTTTGGATTTCCTTCGCCTCCGCCAAGGTTTAAACGCTGGATTTGCATCTATAACTGCATGTTCTCACGTCACCGTTTCCAAGAGTGCAGAGCTCACAGGGGCTGTCTCCTCCTGAAAGCACGAGCAGGCCAGACGCACCGATGCCGGGACACAGAACGTATCCCGGCTTCCTATTTGCACCCCAAGGGAAGCTGCTCCTTCCCTGCGACTCGCCCTGGGAACAGATCCCACTAGAACCTACAACCTGAGTTTACAAATCCAAGTTTATGAAGCTCCCCCCACTTCCTCCCCAGCTTTGGTTTTCTGTTGTCCATGTCTGTCCCCCAGCCCTGGCTCTACTGAATGTAAGAGCTATTGGGAAATGCAGGAAGCATCCAAGGAGGAAGGGAGGGAAAGACACTTACGGGGAGGAAGAGTGTCCCGAGGAAGGTCAGTGTAACACGAGGGGGGCTGTACAGCCGGTCCCGCACTGCCTGGGCTGATCCTGGGAATCCAGGGCTGTTGGACACTGCTTGACCCACTGGGACAGCGGTCGTTGCTCTGCACTGAGGTGTGGATGCAGCTGCAAATATCCCTGGTATGTTTAAGGAAAAGGGGGGAAAAAGAGAAAAAAAAGCCTTTGTGTCACTGGGATAAACCCCATCCTTAAAGGCTTCCAACTTTGGTAGCAAACTGCAACAGGGCAGTTACTGAGGGCCTAACATGGGCCTAAGGCCATAAGGGGAAGGTTATTGGTCTTATTTTATCTGGTAACGTTTTTATCTGCATGCAGTGAACTCAGACAACACAATTTGCTGTCACCCTTCCAACACACATCCATGAGGACCAGAACAGCACTTGCTCCAGCCTATTAGGTACGTGCTGGCTACTAAGCCCCAAACGTTGCCACTTGTGCTCTCCCAAAAGATTTTCACCTATTCCAACAGAAACTAGACACTACTGCTTGTTTCTGGCTTCCAGCATCCCTGAAGCAAAGAGGACCAGAAAGGACTGGAGCATATGGAAGACACCGGGATCTCCAAACTGCATGTGCAACATGAGCAGGTCCAAGGGTTAAGAAGGGGTTAAAATCAGCATGATAAATGCTCTCAGTTTAAGCAGAATTCAGCAAATGCTCTAAAGGGCAGTTTCTTGCTAGGTATCACAGCCTTTGTTACAACTGAAGACTTGTAAAACCTGGATGTTTAGCAGGCCTGCATTGCTTACTAGTGTTCACTACTAACCTTATTTGTTGAGTTCATGCCAAGCCTCCAAGTATGTTGTTACCAGGAATGTTACCAGCTTTAGGCTGGAACGAGCAGACATCTGACAGTTCCCGAGTGGTTCAGCTTGCCAGCAAAGCTCACTGGGTTTATATTTACTTCAAGGCTTACATTTTACTCTGCAGTTCTGAGCTCCACAGCAAAGCTGATAGTAGCAACTTGTAGCGAAAAAGATTCCAGCCCCTGGAATGTGGTTGCCAGGACTTAAAGTGGAGAGACTAAATGAGATTTGAGGATTGCTCTGAAAGCACTGGGTTCTGCAGAAGATGCCACACGCCACTCCAGCCACATATCTAGGAGAGTCCAGGGCCTTCAGGGGATAAAGAAGGCTGATCCCTTCCACACCACGTCCCTGTGTATGGGAATCTTCCTTGTACACTCCCTAGCAGCACACTGGCTACACACAGCTCTTTGGTACAGGCTACCAGTCCCCTTCTGCTCTTTTGGAGGAGGGGGAAGCCCAGCTGCCCACAATGGGCTTGGGGACACAGTGCCACCACCCTCTATTGCTTGGCAGAAGAGGCATTAACAGTTACCTTGTCCTAAAAGCACTGATTCTACAGCAGGAAGTTTACATATAGTCTGAGGATGCAGTTAAATCCAGGTTCTGTCCTCCTTTCAGGATCTGTAATCTCCCTTTCTGCTTTTATTTTTATCTCTTTGTAAAGAGCCAGTAGAGGGAAGAGGAAACAACCCGCATCACCGCACGAAAGGCAAAACCAGGATCATTTTAGCAAAGGGAAGCAACACCCAAGTGCTTTCCTAATCACTTGCTCCCTACTTGTTATCCAAAACTCAAGAGAAGGCACATAACAACCCTAAGAAGAGGCTGCAGCACTGCTCAGCCTTGGACAGGCCTAGCCAGGTCAGGATGGTTAAGGATTCATTCCAAGGATGCCAGAAAGAACTAGTCCTTGGAGAGCATCACAAGAGGTGCTCTGATGAAGATGAAATTAAAAACAAAAACACATGAGTAAGGTTATCCAACAGAAGAGAAGCCAGAAGAAAGTTAAACTTCCAAAATAATTTATATTTACATCAGTGTTTGTAAAAGAAAATCCTGAACCTTCACTATCAGAGCTGAAGAGAAGCAAAAAAAAAAAAAACAGGTGAGTTATGTCCTCCAGCCCAAAACCTCACGGCTGACATACCCTGAAGGCTCTTCAGTCCAGCCTGACAGAAAGGATACTGTCCTTGCTTTGAATGCATTTTAAGTATATATAAAAAAAAGATTATTGCTACTCTGACATGGACACAAAATGACCTACAGAAGAAAAAGTGTTTGCCACTTCTTTAACAATATCCACAAGTGTAAAAGCTACTACCATCTATAGAGACCTAAGGACTAAAGGTAGAAGCAATTCTCTAAATTCCTCCTTCCTTCTTGCCTTTTTCCTGATTTTCCTTCCTTGCTCAGGCACTTCCTACAGTCTATATCCTTGTGCTGGGAAGGACCTCCAGTTTTCCAACCCAGCAAACAGAACACTCCCACAAATACAACATTCAGAAGGAATTTTAATTAACAAAATGGTCCAGGAAAGGGGAGGAAAAACCCAAAAAACAGGCCATTGCATTTGAAAGGCTGCATGTCAGTCACTAGGTATGCCTGCAAGCCCATGCACAGGAAACCATTTGGACCTTTGTCAGTGCAGAACTAGTCTCAGCTTCCAGAACCACTTCGCGACTCCTTCCTTATATAAGCTAAATATTATATACATATATAAAAAAAAAAAATACAAACTTGAGTCTGTTATAAAGTGGCTTCTCTTTCTCTCCCTCTCCTATGCTTGCTTGGCACATGGATGCATGCAAAGCTAGTAGGCTCGGAGGGCTGCACAAACAGCAGGTTTTGGCAACAAAAAACCCACAGCTAAAATAGATAAGCAAGATTAAAAGCCACTGAATTGAAAATCATATATTTTTTTTCCAATGGTATAGAATTAGGACTACAGCTACGACTTTTAAAACTTAAGAGTCTGTCATCTCTCTCCCAGCTCATGTCAAAGTTCATAGCAGCATAACACGAGATTCCTCAGGAAACATCAAGCCAGTGTTCTCTGCTTCAGGAGTGAGTTCACAGGTGGAAATTTAGTCCGTCCGAAGAATCATGGGGGGATGTTCACTGTCTTCATCCAGTCTGAGTGAGTTGGTTTCATCTTCCAGGCAAGCTCCACCCACAGCACCCAGGTCATCCGTATAGGCTGCAGGGAAAAGAGGAAAGGTGTGGAGGGATCAGCAGCGCAAACTGAACCTTGGATGCAAGGAAGCGCCCAATTCGAGCTGAAGAACGTGACAAAGCTTCAAACAGCTTCGCTGCTGCATTTGCCTTCATCACCAACCATGGCTTCCCAAGCCAAAAGCAGCTTCTGACCAAACATTAGAACCCACGTGTGCAGAACGGGTGCTTTTCTGTTCCCTTGCAGAAGTTACAACAGCTGCAACTGCAGAGTGGATGCTGCATGTGCAGACTGTGCCTCTTCTGCAGCTGCAGTTGTGACCCGAGAGGTAGCTCTGCATGCACAGGCTACATTCTCTTGAGGAACTCCAGCAACAGCCAAATCCTTATCTGCTCCATTTAGGAATTCAGCAAATCATGGTTAGAGGCCCCCATTTCCACAGAGGAACTGGGGGAGAACTTACCACAGCCCCGTAAAATAAGGGCTGTAGCTCAGACACTTCCCACGAGGTCTGGGTGCAGAACTCTTGTATGAAGCAATTGTGTTAGGCACCCCAAAAATGTCTGGCAAATATTGCAGGTATTGCAGTAACGAGCCACAACCCAAGACAGTTCTACCCAGGAAGCAGCAAAGAACATTCATCCAGCTAGATGAGGCGACTGTATCACAGATGCTCTCTCCCTACTGCTCACCAGTGCTCCACATCAAATGGATAGCTAGGAAACGCTCAGTGTTGAGACAGAAGAGCTCAAGCAGCCTTCTAGAAGGAAGCAACGCACAGAGGAGCTGTCCACCCTGCTTGCAGCCTTCTCCTTACCATGCCTTGTGGGCGAGGAAGGCACGTATGTACCTTTAGTCACGGCAGCGCTGTAGGTCTGTGCTACCAAGGGCCGGTCGTGGGAGGCAGACTCTAGAATTTCGTTCGCCGGCTCCATGCTGCCATCCAGCCTGCAAACAGGGAGAAATTACCTGGGAAGTGACCCATGGGCACAGGCAGCTTTAGCCAAGAGCTACACAAGAGCATCTCGTTACCCAGCAAAGCTTATACACGTTCACATGTTACAGGGGAGACCTTGTGCCTTCAGGAAGGGCAGGCATCGCTTCCCATGCCCTGTTCTACATATCACACCATTCCAGAGGACTCAGGAAGGCATTTTTCACTATAGTTCATACTTAACACTGAAGACACAGCTACCGTGTATTTACTTCTGGCATGGTATCAGGATCTAAATCCTAACAGCTGATGCTAGGGAAAAATGATTCAGACTGCATGTTTAAAACAAAGAAACCAAAAACATGCAATCAAGAGGAAAAACCAAAACCCAATGAGCAGTATTACAGATTGTCTCTTGAGTTCTGTTCACAACAGCAGTGGTTGTTTCACATTACTAGGAAATCCTCCGAATACCTAAAAACCTGAAGGTATTAGACCATTTCAGAGATTAAGAACTTGATAAAAGCTGCCCTCTAAACAGATATCACTTAATCCACAAGTGAAGGAGCAGTTCAAGCCTTGAAGAGTTCTGATAAAAGTTCTCAGAGACTCATTCTTGATCAATATTACACAGTTGACAGAACTTGCAAACCTGAATCATCAGCATGACTAGCATGAGTTATTGGCTTTAATTCTATGATTGATCATAAATGTAATCCAATTATTACCTTGTCTGTCCCCTCCAGACCTTAGAAAAAGGCCAAGGCCTTATTATATTTCCCTGAACCATTCTGCAGTACTGCTACAAAATACATTGTTTGGCTGGTCTTATATGAGCAAGGGAATTTAATAAAGATACCTGCAGAGAGAGAATACAGGTAATTCCACAGGTTAGACTCCCCTCTGTAAAATCAAAATAATCCCTCTTATCTCTGTCACCCTTCATTTATTGATGAAGTGGATAATGTGTCAGACATAACAAATTCTTGTCAAAGTAACTGTCAAGTAAGAGGAAATAAGAGTATGTGGCTAACAGTGACTGACTCTTCACTGCAATCAGCTAATGAAAGTTTCTGCTGGCAGAGAGATGCTTAGTGCACTAGATATTAAGAAAAATGCAGGGAATTCTGAAGTTACTCATTCATGTTACAGGTCTGAAAAAAATTAAAGAAATGAGCTCTTCTAAGTTGGACTTTGGCAGCCAGGAAATAAATTTAAGAACAAATTGGATGACAGTCCTCAGCCCACATGAACTTACTTGTGCTGCTTCATTAGTGTGCACTCTCCTCCCTCTTGGGGATCTAGGTTATACATGTAGAGATACCCATCAGCAGCTCCCACCAATAAACGCGGGATCTTCTGAATTCTAGAAGGGAAGAGAGAGAACAACAGAAGTGAAGAACATAGGTTTTATATCAGCAAAGAGCCTGCTCCCTCTGCCCTGTGTGCTTTTAAGGCATTATTTTCCATAATCTTACTTCTAAAGAAGGAATACACAGACAGAGCACCTAGGAAGGAACTCTGGGCAAAGGTTTAAAGCTAATGGGATGCCATCAGAATCAGTCAACTCAGCTTGTTGCTTTGGTAGACATGTCAAATGATGTCAATTGGTGAAAACAGAATAAAGAATAAATTTAGACATCATAATTTAAAAGAATGCTATGGCATTAGCTATTATTTTAGAAAAAAATATGAAATTGCTTTCAAAGACTAGCAGAATTAACAAGTTCTGCAATTTAGCAGCATAAAATACAATATTACTCCACATAATGCAGAAGTAAGTGCCATGAAAGCCTACGAGTGTGTTCTCAAAACTCTTATTTCAAATTTAAGACTTTATCATCTTTAAACAATGCTTAGAAATAGCCTATTGCACATTCAAAGATTACGCTCCTCCCCAGACCCTGAGATTAGTGCTCTTACACTCTCTTAAGCTTAACGAGGCCTTGAAATAATTGCAGATGAACCAGTGCTCTGCATGATACCCACTTTGGCAAAGATGACGTGGGTCCTACAGTGTCAGCATTTCCCTAGCTCAGCACTGCAGCCCTGTAGGTGGCAAAGGCACTTCTGATTTCTGTACTCACGTGGCAAGTGCGCAGATGTTTTTGTGTCCGCAGAACGGCAGGCGGACCGTAGCAAAGGCTCTGCCCTGGTTGAACATTTCTGTGACTTGGGAGGGCAGATAACTTGTTGAGGCCATGAGCACTTTTCCAAAGTAGCCCGTCCAGGTTGTAGGCTCTTCCTGAGGTCTGGAGTGCAGAAAAGACAAGGGGGAGAGACGAGAGAGAAGACTGACTCTGGCTTCACATTGTAGAGACAGAGGTGTAAGCACTTTGAAACCTTTATTTCTGAATATGTTAAGCGGTTATTTTCTCTTCAGAAATAACTGTTAAAAGTCTGATATATTCCATTTATGCTAAGGGTACATGTGGGTCTTGTGATACCCTCAGCCTGTTGAGGTAGAACATTTAAACTGATGCTTCTGTTCATAAAACTGCATTTCATAAGGCTTATTACATATGAGCAGGATCCACTGGAAAGTACTGCACCTCATCAGTAAGTTTTTTATTCATCTGTTTGTCACTAACCAAGTCATTGTCTACAAAACCTTCCAGAGAAATTATAAATAAAAATGCCTCTTCAAATCATAAAAAAGAACATCTGACAATCTGTTGCCTTTTAAATCTCTATAGGCAGCTGGCAGGTACTGCTGAGGCAATTCTTCCCATATCAATGCAGGAAGAAACAAAACCACCTAAAAACGTTTAAATGCCTCTCATTCATTTGCCAAGGACATCCTATTTCCCTTTGGTAGAAATACCTTTTTTATTTCACTAGAACAGTGTGCAACTCAGCAGCAGATTCATAATTGACTTGCTATGCCCTTAATTTGAAAGTGTTCAAAGGAAGTCTTTACATACTTTGGAGAACACATCCTGCCAAGTAAAATCAATTTTAAAAGCCTTTCTTGAATAATCTAAAGCACCTTTGAAACCTACTTTTCTTTCACAGTCTCAAGTTTGAAGATATGCACTGTTTCTGTGTTGCTGGATGCAGACAGAAACATGCCATCCATGCTGAAAGCCAACGAACAGATGCTCACACACCTAAGGGAGGAAAAAAGGAAAGAGAATTAAACAGAAAACATCCCCAATAGATCGAGGCATTAGTATTGACATTCAAACAGTGCATCAACTGGTTTAAGAAGAAAGGTACTGTTCAGTATCTCACGATACTTAAGTGGGAGAAGATTCTCCACATTGCTAGGCACAAGCCTCTCTGCACATTCACTACTGGGGAGTTTATGATGTTCACATGAGCTGCAGTGTGAAAGCTGGAAAGAACCTCATATCAGAGACTGCAGGTCACTCACAATTAAGTCAACTCTGTATAATTAAGCAGCTTTCTCAATCACCACCGCTTTGGAAATAAGTGGACATTTTCTATAGTAAACCTTCCTATTCACTGACACTGTCTAAAGGCACTTCAAGAGCAGAGTCCCAAATAATGACTTTCAACTCTGACATATACTAGATATGGGATCAATCATTGAATCTGAACCCAGGTTTGTCTCTGCAGAAACTCCAGAAGAACTGCACAGTTGCTACTACCATAAACTACAGTATCATGTGACTGAGTTCTAGCAATCACAACCAGAAATCTTGCTAGCAAGACAGTGAAAACATCAGCTGTACTAATTCCTCTTCACACACCCTCTTTTTTCCCAGGATGCCCATGCAACTGTAGAACATTCTGAAGATCTACTGCAAGGAAGAAGCCTTAAATAGTTATTTGAACTTTACCTCTTCACTCCTCTTCGGAATTCAAAGAGCTTCTGCCCCTCCGGAATGGAAAATACTCTAATCACTGTCCCCTATAGAGGGAGGGATAAAGTCACCCCAAAACTCTCAAAATGTTTTTCAATTCAAGTACCTGCATTGTGCATTAGGTCTGGTGGAGAGTGGAATCACAAACAATAACCAATTTTGCTATAAACTTAGTTGATTTACACCACACAAACATAAAAGTATTTATGGAAATTATTCCTAGAACGTAATCAAACAGCAGAGAAATGAGATGTGAGGGCTACTAATATAAGAACAGGCTAGGCATCAAGCACAGCCCCTTCGTATATTCAGGCATGAAAACATCCACACTACCACTAGTACAACCACCTGGACACACTTCTGCTATTATCAGGTGAAAGTTTGTTACACCTCTAGTTTCCAAATGTATAATCCGGACAGAAGAGGCCTCATTTTCTTGTTTACACAGTGCAAAGGACCAAATTCATCATCATGTGCTAAAGGCAGGAAAGATGCTTCTAACTGTCTTGTTTTCATTATGAAGACAGCATCAAGACACCTAATATCTAATAAATACCCTGCACTAATGGCAGGAATGCTTAGAGGACTGCCCTGATTACAGCCAGATTAAAATACATTTATTTAAATAACCTTATTACTCAACATTTCACAGCATGAAAATCACGTCAAATATTATTAACAGTTACTAGATCTGTCATTTTAACTATAAGTCTTCATTTCTGACATTTGCACAACAGCCATGCATTTGTTCAACTTAAAAGGCTTTGAAACAAATATCATTTGGATCCCTGTAGCTACATTCATAGAAAGCCACCTTGCCTTTTCTGATGCAGTGGCCAGTTTAGTACCAGTCGCGTCAAATGCCAAAGCAGCCAAGGGACTGTCATGAGCTGGGATCATATTAGCAGCTCTCTGTAGGAGGGAATCAATAGAATAGAACATTAGTACAGCACTGATGAAGAACTACAAGCTCACAGCTTAATCCTCTATATACAAGATGATCTAAAGCAAATATAGGCCTTATTTTGTGGGCAGCAGTTTCAGTGTTTGTCTCAGTAACAGGTAAAATAACAGTATAAAAAGTATCACTGACGTGCAAATAGCAACTGAACAAGTACAGTACGGAAAAAGGCTATTTAAAAGTAAAATTCAAGCACAAGTTATTGTATTTCTACTCTACCTGCATGCCTAGCTCCACTCATCAAGTATTAATATCTTAGTTCTCTGCCACCTTTCTGTGAAGTCCAGCTCTAGGAAATGCAAATTGTAGTAGCAGAAGGTAACTTAAATGTCTAGTAATTCTTCTCTGAGAAGGTTAATGCACCTTTAAAAGTGGAAAGAGCATTCAGAGCTCCGTACCAGATTGATGGTGTCAAAGACCTGTACTTCTCCAATAGTGGCACTCCCTGGGTAAGCCAGGTAGCAGTTGTCATTGTTTATTGATAATGCGCACAACCCTGGAGGAATAAGAAAAATAGCTTTTTTTAAAAAAAGGCAAGTACCAAAACTTTGGTAGCAGAGCTTTTGATTCTATATGTTTGAATAGTGCAAATATTAGAAATCACCCTCATAAGGTATCGACAGAAACAGGAAGAAGAACAAGTGATCTTAGGGTCAGCCCGTGACACATACAACAGTTGACTACAAAGACTGCTGAAGTTTAGCAACAAGTAAAAAGGACCATAAAAAACAGGAGAAGCTACATTAACTGATTAAGAGGTAGAATTTCCCAAGCTCACCATGACTCCAGAACCACTAATCTGAAGCACTTGCTTTTAATAGTAACAAATCCAGGCAATATCTAGCTTTTAAGGACTTTACCTTTCTGCACTAAAGATTTATTACATCCACTCTAGGAAACAAAGATACCAGGAAGATGGAGCTCAAGGGATGGGCAGAATCTGCTATTTGTTCCAAATAATGACACCCAGACTGAATGGGCACTACAACACTTGTGTACTCGTCACTGCCATTTGAAAATAGAATTAACAATGCTTTAGATCCCTCTAGGAAACAAGGAACAGAGTTATGTTAAGGTCTAACAGAATACTTACCTGCAGGATTGGGAGGCGTCTCCCTGATTGTATGTAATACCTTCATGTCTCGTATGTTGTGTATGTAAAGAGACTCTTCCAGACATACTATCAGCCTCTAGACAGGGGAGAGAGGACAAAAAGCTGATTTAAAACCAGAGTTTACATGAAGTCCAGCCAAAAAAATCCTATCCAAAAAAATCTCATTCACTTGACAAGAATAAATAAGTCTGATAGAAGATGCATAAGACAGACCTCTCAACAAGGCTTTAACAGTGCAATACTACACTGACCAGTACTGACCACGGCACTTGATTCAACAGTCTAGTGCATTGATTTAAATGAAAATGATTTATATTAAATCAGCAAAATCGAAACCTTCATTTAAAGCTATTTCATTGCCAATCTATACCTGCCTTCATGCAGAGATGTCACAAGAAATATTAACACTTGACCTTTTATTTGTCATATCACATGTCTATACACCTTTACAAGCTATAAAAAGGAAAAGAAAAAGCACTGAATGATGACTCTGTCACCAAAGACAGGGGAAAATTGGCAGAGAAAGTGCCAGGGTAGAGACCCAAAATCCATTCCCCTTGTTTTCACCCATTCAAAGTTACTACTCACCTGTCTATTGAGTTTCACAGCCAAGATGGTGTTGGAGTAACTGTAGTTGCAAATCTCAGTCCCCTTCTTAAAGTGACAAACTTTCAGCTTGCGTGGAGCTTTAAGGCTAACTATGGCCACCAGACTACTGGAGAACAGTCTCTCCACAATGCACACATCTTCTGTGTCAGCTGAAGCATCACAATAGGGGGAAAAAAGGAGGAGATTTCAGGGAAGATGAGGCATTTCAACAGGAAATAACTAAGAAAACATTGTCCAGAAAACTAACATTCTAGTGCAACAGGTCACTAAGTGAAGGTGGGGTGCAGGATTTTTTTTTTTTTTTTTTTAAGCAAAAAAGGTACACAGTGAATGCTGATTTACAAGGACCTTTTCCAGACCTCGTGCAAGTTTATGTTTCACAATACAGTGTCTAACTTTTTCCTACTGATCTGAAAGAAAGAGCTGCAAAATGACGCAAGATTCTGGAATTTGACGACTTGGTGTTTTACAACCTTCTGATTTTCTCTTCATATACCCTGCCAAAAACGTGCACTTACTTAGATTTCTGCCATGCAGTGCGCAAGAGGATTTTTGATGACAAATAACATAACATTTCTGCACACAGATTCATGAAGAAAGAAGCATTCAAAGAAGCTAGTAAACTCATCCACTCTAAAGCTGCTACTCTAAAGCCACTGATCAGTAGGTATATATGTGTATACATATATATATATATATGTATGTGTGTGTGTGTATATACATACATCTTTTAACTAATATTCCCTAAAGAGGCTTTGAACATGAACCACTGAAGCATAGCATGTACGCATAGCCATAAAAAACATTTTTTCAAGTGCTTTACCATGAAAACACTGAAAGCAGAGGAGGAACAGAGTGACTATTCAGAGCTTGCTTCAAAACTGCAGTGGGAAGTAGAGTCCAGGCTCTGCAACAACTAAATGTCTTGCATCCCTGATTACAGCCTCATATGAGGCTAAGGTGGTAGGAGTTCAAGGACCATCACCAACTTCTGTCAGTTACTATTAGTATCAATTAATATTTTTTCCGGGGAGGCTTTGAAAATGTGATTTTCTCATTTTTGCAACTGGGATAGCATGTTTTAGCAATAGTTGTTTTCAAGCCATTCTCCATTTTTCTTGGCACCATAAACACCACATGAAGAGACACAGGTCCATATTCCTTGAAGCAGCCTGGTAACATAATCCATATTGTAAAAAACTTTAATAATATTTTATCAGATTTCTATCTACCCCTAAAACCCTTCATAATCTCACAAGGGTCAGAAGACCAGTATAAAGAGACGCAAAACAATTCGACTGCTCCCTGTTCCTATGGGGGAAGGAGTTGTAGCAGTTCTTCCTGAATAGGGAAAGAAGCAACTGCTGTTTTTTTTTCTAAACTTCCTATCCTAGTGCTGGCAGGAGAACAGGTATTTTAGAGCAGAAACAGTAGCAAAATTTAGATGGAAAGTGTGTTGCACTGCACTGATGCAAGCTAGCCCGCAGAGAAGGCATGCAGGGAAGAGCACTATCAAGAATTAAACAGCCACAGAAGCATGAAGAAAAGCTTTTAGAGAAGATTCTTAAAGAACTAAAGAAATTTCTTCCATCTCCAAAGAAAAGTTACATTAGAATGCAGACAAAGTATTTAGAGAAAAGCTTTGTGAGGGGCTTTTAATCAAATTCACCTTAAAAATAACGGATGTATCTCTGTTCCTTTGTCTTCCCACAACAGGAACAAATAAGTGATATAATCTTTTCAGAGCTGCCAAGTCATGGATGATTTCTATGAGAAGTCATTCAAGTAAAGGCCCTGGCTATACTGCACATTTTATGTCCAGCTGAACTGAATTAACCACATTTTTAGGAGCACTAATTGAGCCCTACATTTATGTGGTTAATCCCCCTTTTTCTCCCTATTTGTATAGGATTCCTTACACTGTACAAGTGAGAATTACTAAAAACTTCAGTTTGCAAATACAGTCTGAACAAAACAGTAAAATGATTTAAGAAACAGCAAGAGGGTAACAAGCAAATACATAACAAGATTACAGCTTTATAAACACAAGCACACAGCATCACAGACAAGGGCTGGTTAGAACCAGATAGATAATGATCAGCTGTGCTTTTATTCAATTTTAATCCAAGAACAAAGCAGGCTATAAGCATTCATTTTGCCTTAGAGCACTCTCCACTATAATACTTATTTCTGAGCAGGGAGTTAGGTGATTTTTACAGAGTCATGGTGATGACAGCAGACAGAGAAAGACCTTCCTTTCTCTTCAGTCATGCTGTCAAACAAAAAGACACCTACAGCATGTTCTTCAGTTCACTCTTAGACAGCTACGAAAGAACCTGCAGGTCAATCTTACTGAGAAAAAAAAATGTTCTCAAAAAGCATTCATCCAAAGCAACATGTAGCATTTAGAACCACTTAACTAAATTGGGTTGGGGGAAAAGGACAGAAAGCCTCAAAAATCCTTTATGGCCAGGGGTACCAAGCAGGTAGGAAGTCCTCTACCTCCGTATCAAAACTACAGCATTAAACAGGCCTTGTTTCCAGCCCCAAGACTCAAAATTTTTTTTAACCACTTTAACAATTTAACACAGAAAAAAAAAATCAAAATATGTCTCAGATCTGCTGTAGAAATTGCACATTCTATGAGCAGAAGTCAGGATGGCTTATACAGCTCAAGACACCCATTTTCTACTAAAAGTCATCCTGCATTCTGTGCTCTTCATTTACAGTCCTAGTGCTCACAGAAGTTTTCCGATATGAAAAAAGTTAATAAAGAAAACCTAGAACAATTCCAACACAAGATTGGAAGCAGCAGATTAAATTTCATCCCAGCTACTTGAACAGTTTGTCACAAAATTGAGCATGGCACTTTCACCTGTACTTTTTATTTCAAGAACTACCTTAGAAGAAAGCTCTGCAAAGTTCTGTCCTTCTCAGTATGTTTATTCAGCACAACATAGAACAGGAACAATTTTTGTTGAAGTCTTAAGGGTCAGATCAGGCCAGATACTCTAAGTGCCCAGGATACTACAGAAGTCAAGTGTCTTTATTAACCAGTACAACCAGACCATGACTCAAGTGGGCAGATGATGCAGATGCAACACCTAAACCAGGCTGACTGCAGCTGCCTGGTTTGAACTTCCTAATTACTTCTCTCCACTGGCTGGATACCTACGGTGACAGCCTGACCCTGCGACAGGTGATCTGAGTCACACTATTTCAAAGTGAGGATGCCACAAGGTCAGGTCACTTGCGGAATGGGGTCTGAAGACAGCTCTTATAGCATGATGCAGTAGGATCCTGCTACAAACCCTGGTATTACCCTTACTGGTACTACCCATTCCCATCGAGTTTATAGGAAAGTGAGGATACTGATGCACAGCATTCATAGTTAGCATCTCAAACAAGGAGGAGGATAAATTCCTGGAAAAACAGGGGATCCCTGAGGCTCCCCTGAGCCTCCCCCTTTTTCATTTCATGTCCTATTCAATTGTGATCAGGAATGGTAGAGTTACAGGAATTTAGATCATTCCTCTTTTAGGCAGAAAAACCTTCAGCAAGAAGTAGAACAAAAATAAAACAAAGTTAATAACTAAGACTTCAGTTTTTCTAATAAATGTGTATTAGTGGTTGCCCACTCCAAAAGCCCAGATAAAGATCCAGAACACTCTCCTGGCCCAGAGATTTTCCTGGTATTCAGTTGCTAACCTATGGGCCACAGAAATCCCAAAAGCAAATAGTCCTTCTCATAGTTATTACCAGATTTCACAGCATGCCACCTAAATTTAAATATATAACACTGATATGTAATTTTACCCTGCCAGCAAGCAACTGTATTGTATTTGTGTGATAATTCATCATAATCTTAAGGTTCCTCTTATGTGACTCTCACAAAACCTGTGGAAAAATGAAACATGTCTTATTCTTCCCAAATTAAGTCAATTGAAGGTACATAAAAAAGGGGAAGGCGGCAGAATATGTATACTCACTGCATTCATAGATTTGCTCTAATTTGTCCACAGAAGAAAGAGAGAAGAATTTGTAGCCTGACTTACTGCCAACAGCAAGGGACCTGGAAAAGAAACAAGCCAGTCAGGAATAGAAGTAAAAGCTTCTATAAATTACCCTTGGACAGATCCCTACCCTCTTCTAAAACTCTTGTTGGGGGTAGCCTAGAACAAACAGTAAAGGCCAAAAACAAACCACCACCACCACCAACACCAACAAACAAAACAACAAAAAAAAACAAGACATAGACAAGTCATCCAAAGTATGAAAAGGCCAAACAGCTTCAGAGTTGCCCCAAAGGTGAAATATGAGAGTTCACAGCTTATCTCGAGCCTACCACGCAATTCTTACTGACTGTTTCTCCCTAGCATTGCATTTACAAACCAATTATATCATTACCTTATCATGAAAGATGACTTACAAGAAACTCCTTTTAACCTGCGGTTTTCTGAGGATTTCACATTGCAACCTTCCCCAACTACCCCAAAATAATTTTCAAGTTAAAAAATAAAATGGAATTAAAAGACTGCTAGCCCTAGCTTCCCTCTAAGTTTTATCTCATGACATTCAGGCATGTCTCAAGAACAGAATTACATTTCCATCTCACAAATATTCATGACAAACCTATGATCAAGGCATTCTCTCAAAAACAAGTCACCGATGTTAAACAGATTTTAACATTAGAATACTAGAAAACTAACAACAAACCATTCTATCAACAAAACATTACTCAATTTTAACACTTAGTTCATAGACCATTTAATTGCTTTTGCTTTTCCAGTTAAAGACTGGAAGGTTTTGAGTTTTGAGCCAGGAAAACCTTTAGGATTGTCTTGCAGATTTTCCTGGTACATGAAAGCAGCAGCAGGCACCTTCCCCTCTTGGAAGATGATTTTAAATCAAAGAAAACCATGAACAGTTTCACAGAAGAATAATACTATGCTTTTAGTTCTTACATTTGCCAGGAACACATAAATCTCTTGTAATTAGCTTCAATAAGCTGTATTTTTATATGCTTAGCTATATACTAAGTCATGCAGTACAAGGCTCAAGCCAAACGCGGTCGGTGACCCTGCCACACTGCCCTCCTGAACTCATAACATGAGTCACTAGTTCAGATGCACCAACAACCCCTTCTGCATTTAGAGTATAAAGCAGACTCCTACATCTCATATCCTTCCTATATTCACTCTCCTAGCTCCAGCAAGGAGCCTTCTGTAACTCTGAGGTTCTCATAAGATGAAGAACTGTTACTAATGTGTCTCTGAAATTAAAATTGCAAGCTCTAAGGTGAACTGCTGTGTTTCTTCTGGAAATAAAGATTATAGTGTAGTACATCTGGCAAAGTTTGACTAAGAAATGATACTTAAGAAGATTTAAATGCTCAAATTAAAATATGCATCATCTAGGCAGGAAGAATAAGCCTCTCCAGAGTCACCAGCCCTGATAGAGCATAGCAGGCTTAAACATGGAGACGCAAATGTGAAAAAACAAATTCCATTGCTATTAAAACACCCAAAATATTTAATTTTGTTTGAGGCAAAATTGATAAGCTCAACATACCATACATAATGAGTTGCCAGGAACTAACTATTCTCTGCAAGTTTTTCAACAACTCAAAATCCAAATGCTGTGAAATATGAATCTAATTTAGAAAAGGAAGAGGCATGAGTTAGCTCTTTTTAGATCATCTCCTGCTTCCCTCGAAAGAAAGCTGACTGCAGAATGACATTAAAACTGTCACTTCAAAGGTAAACAAGCACTCCTCCGAGTTAAAAATAAGCGGAGTCACAAGGCTCCTTGCAATATAAATGTTCTACAAAAGACACAAGACGATATCCTCACGGAGAATTCCACATTGCCTAGTAATACACTAACAAATAGCCAAGGTGATTCCTGCACTGCATTTATAGCTTTAATCACACAGTATTGATGTTTCACTCTTCTTGTGACAGTATCCTTGGAATCAGAAAGGAATCCCCATTTTTCTTTTTCTACTGACTACTACACTTCATTTAATTGAACTTTAAACAAGGAATTGCTAAAGAAATTCCTTGTTTCAATAACAAAAACAATCAGGCAGAGTAACAGCCAAAACCAGAAAGCTACAAACTGCTCTCTCCACCCACTGCACCGATTAATTTTTTCTTTCTGCATTAAGATGAGGAGGTAGTCAGAAAACATCTTCTGGATAAGCAAGGTTTCATAAGCTGTATCAGCATCATTTAACTTGTTTCTGTATATAAGCATTAACAGCAAAACTAACCAATTTTGTTCAAAAACTGCCTTCACAGTTTAAGTGCTCCCAAATTACTTATT
Source organism: Tinamus guttatus (assembly GCF_059628265.1). Taxonomy (NCBI): domain Eukaryota; kingdom Metazoa; phylum Chordata; class Aves; order Tinamiformes; family Tinamidae; genus Tinamus; species Tinamus guttatus. The sequence continues at coordinate 864,121 of NW_028288825.1, read as the reverse complement.
AGACAATTGTAAGAGGGCTTTGTATATGTTGGAAGAGAATCTACAAGGCTAAGTTATACTGCTATCATCATAATGATTTAAATTTGTCATCTCTCCTCCTTAAAATATCTGATAATTTCAAATGACCGAAACCCACAGTGATGTCTAAGTATCTAGCTAACATTACCTCACCTCCCAAAAACGTGCAACCATACAGGCAAAAATAGGATCAATATTCCAATCAGCTATTGCTCAAACTGACAGTGAGCAACAAGATGAAACTGAAGTTTAACAGAAATCCCTTTTACAGTGCGGGTGTTATGCTTTATTACCACCAATTTTCAGATGCTGATGAGATACTGAAATGGAAAATAAAATCAATGTCTAAAAACAATTACCATTTGTCTTTCTAACATTATGCTATATACATGTGGTTTTAGCCCTATTATATGTAGCCTCTATTACAAGCTCCTTATATTGTAAATTTTGAGCTATTTCATCATCAGTTGTCTACTCAACACAAAATTACCAATATATCCATGATTTATGAACCTGTGTTTACTCACTTTTTTTTTCCTCCAAAGACAATACTGTAGGCTGATCCAAGACTAGATAAATCTGGAGAGCAATTTTCAAGAGAAGCTGACATAAATAAAGTGAACCACATCAAGCAAATAACGTTTCGAGATATTTCACACACTCATCTCAAGATGTTGACATGGACTGTTAAGTGCACTCACCTAGAGTAAGAAATCACTCGACTCAATCTCTGTGGCTATTTTAAAACAAGTTTTTTTCAGATGAGGTAGGAACTGCTACAGGTTTTCTTTTGCTTCTTTAAAATAAATACCAAAAGGAAGAAAACCACTTTTTCCTTTCCATATCATAAAGGACTTTAATAATTAATCAGAAAGATTCTAAGGGCAACCCTATCAAAGATTAAAATCAATTGCAGCTGCAGTATAGACATGACTTGAGAAGTCATTATTATTTTAATTGGTTAATTAAACCTGCTTTCATGACAATACAGTCTCATTACACTAATGCTCTGTCCCATTTCAAAATAACTTTCTAGAGAAAAAAAACTTACTATGAACAGGGAAGGAAAAAAGCAAAACAATGAAATGTCTCAAGAACATAAAAAAAAATTCTAAAAGCTTATTTGCTTTATTTTTCCCTCTCCTAAACACACAGTGAAACCAAAGTCAGAGCATCTTGCAGGCATGTCTGAAATACAAACATTCTTGACCTTCCTTTAGATGAGAGCCAAATAGAGAAACTCTACTATGTTTAACATTTACCACCACCACTCCAAAAATCTACAGGAGATTTTCCACTGTCTTACATTAAGAAGAGAAAATAAATATATATATATAAAGTCAAGAAAAAAAAAAGAAAAAAACACTATATGGACTGAGAATCATGTTCCATACATAAATGAGTAGAGACTGAAGAAGATGTTGTCAAAAGATGTATCAATGTTTTCGTTAGAAGTCCAAACTCAAGGTTTTATGTTGTACTTTAGTCAGCAGTCTGTTTTGAAAACCACAGTGATTGTTTTGCTACCAAGTACTGTCACTTTTATTGAAGAAAAACAACAACAGCAACAAGGAAAAAAAAGCAAACAGAACCTCTCTAGAAACTAAACTTGTGTAATTTCACAAGCAGGCTGCTGCTTTTCTTAAATAGAACCTGTAGGCAGACCATTTAAGTCAGTCTGTGGGGTTTTTCCAGTGGCATTTCTCTAGAAATACTTGTGTACAGTTTGAAGACTACAAGTTCTATCTATTTTATATCTACAGATAAACTTTAAGTTCTTAGAATTATGCTTTGGTTAGAAAGTTAGATGCTTCTATTACAAATGTAACCAACAATCACAGTTACATTTATGAAAAAGATGAATTTATCTCACAGAAATTCATATGAACTTTTAAACTCACAATGTCAATGTGTAACAGTTCTCCCAAACATAGCACAAAACTCTTAGCTTAAAATGATCACCAAAAGAATATAGGTAAAGATTTGTAGCTGCTAGAATGTACTTGCACTAGGATCACCTACAAGCTTTTATTGCACAGTTTTGCCAGGACACCTGAATTCTGATCAGTTACTTCACTTTTATTTACAGCCTCTTAGTCAGAAAATGACAGTCACGCCGAGTTGTGCAATGATTGATTCACATGGCAGAAGGGCTAGGTCCAAAACAAGCAAATTCTCATCTCCTGAAAATGGCTTTCGTGTTTTACTTAATAAGAATGCAGTATAGCAAAGGGAACCCACAAACTAACCGCTCCTGCTGCATTATAGATGGGCTGTTTTTCAAAGACAGTGCCAGTCTCAGCCAATAATCCAAAATTCTAATGCAAATTAAACTTTGGACAACATGAAATAAAGAGGCAAGACAAGTCTCTTGGAATAGTATCTATGTCATTACAAGCTAATGCCAGCATTCATGGACGAACATTAAAACTGATAGGTCTGGAAAAAAAAGTAGAGAAGATACTGGCTTCTTTCACAAGGAATTGCAACAACTGAGAAAACTTACAGTAACTTATATGTTGAGAGCATTCTTCCAGATATCAACAGATCAATTTACCAAGACTATAAAACAATAACTTATTACTAAACCTTTGGAAAGTTCAGAAGTTAGGCAAGGCCTTTCTTTCAGCAAGAAATTCCAGCTGTCCCTTCCACAAGGCTATTGGGACTACTAACTAGATAAGGATGATACATTTAAACATATCTGGAGCTGGCACCTTGCTGAGGGCGAGCTTCAAATGTAGCAGCAAAGCAACCATGTTGCTTATCTTTGTTTTGTCCGTCAGGGACCTTTCCAAAAGCACACCGTAAACCACTATGTGAATACTATTGATTAGGAGGATGCAGGTAGGATTATTATTATTCCATTGATTAGGAGGATGCATGTTGCTTTCCACACACTGACTGAAAAAAACATGCATTTGTTCATCTTGTCTTGGAGAAGAAAAGGAAAAAAGTGATTCTATTTACTTGCAGTGTTGAAAATAAGTACACTTTCAGACTCATCATAGAAAAAGGCAATTCCTACCTAGTAAGACTTGCTCTCAGTTATTTTCACCTGGCAAATTGTGATTTTCTAGAGATCTATAATAACATGCTAATAGACCTGGATGGTCGACTTTTATTTCTCCATTCAAACAAGGCACTAAGATCACATTGGGGGCGGGGGGGGGGGGGGGGGGGGGCAAAGTCAGAAAGCCTTTAAACAACTTTTATAACTCAATTAAATACTCAGTTTAGGAACTAGAATACAGCTTGTTTTTCAGGTCATAACACATGGAACAACTGTTTTAGTAAGAAATTGCTCTCTAGGATGTCTGTAAGATTTACTGTTTCACACTTCTCTTCTGGAACAGATTTATTTCAAGATACTTTATCAGGAAGAAGACATACTTGCTCCAAATCATCCACTATCCACTATTACCTTTGCATATTCTTCTGATTTTGAGACAAAAAAGGCACTTTTCTCATTATATAGTTTCCACAAGGGATAACTTAAAAACAGAAAGATGTCAGGAGGGCAAAAAAGACTTAGTAGTCCAAGGCTTTGAATTACAAATACTACACATGGGCTAGAGCTGGATTGCATAAAAATATAGTTGCAACATCACAAAAAATTCCCTGTCAATCATTCAAAGTAAAGAACAACCACCCTGAAAATCTACCCACACAGTGAAGTCAGAATGATGAAAGCAAAATGAAGCTATGATTTTTTTTTGCATATTCATGAAATAAATGTGGGAAGTAGCATACACAATTGAGAATTAGGGGGAAAAAAAAACAGTCTTTTTCCTTCTTTTCCTTTCAGTTTGAGGTCAGTTTTCAAGACAAGACTGCCGACTACCTTGTTCAAAATATATTTATTTTTGTCTTTTGACTACTTTGTGATATTTAACCATATTCAGTTTTCCACAAACCTAAGGAGTGACTAAAAATAGGCACTAGCTGTAAGCAAGCAGAGATAGTAAAGTTTTTAAATCATCAAGTGGGGCAGCACAATTTAACTTCAAGAAGTTAGGTAATGGTCTCTACCAATGCCAACAGACAGAAGTGACAATTTTACAATTATTATGACTTGTTTTATGTATTAATGGGCAAAAAAGGATGGCATCCCAGCACAACACGGGCACATACATTAATGACATGGTGAACTCTACGCGACACTAAGTAAAAAGTCTGAAAAGCAGCTGCAAGAGTCTTTGGCTTCAATCAACAGAACAGATTGATAATGACTTACTTACAAACGTGTAGAAGAAATATTTCTTTCCATATCATATCATAAGTTATTTACTTAAGGCTTTTTTACTTTTTTCACTTATTTACTCCTGTCTCAACTCTATTTAGCCATACTTCTTTCCATCCCAGAACTCCCAACATAACCTACAAAAGCTAATACAGCTTTTCCTTCTGTGATGCAAGAGATGGGGCCTCTCTCCTCAATTTTAGCAGTCACCACAAGCAATCTTCTTGCCTTCACAATTTCCATACACTACAATATATGCTGAAAAGAAAGTCAAAGCTATTGTGAGAACAAGTAGCTATTGCTTATAAAGCTAACAGATAAGTTGTTAGAATCCCCCTCCCACCAAATCCACAAGTGGATTACATTCTGTGATCCCAGTCTGAGATCATTTCCTCTTACTCACTTCCTAAAACAAAACTCCTCCTTCTTGCTCATGTATATGTTCCTTTAGGTTATTCCCACCAGTCTCACCTCTTAAGTATTCAAAATAGTCCCATCTTCCATTAAAGAAACTTGACTGATCCAGTTCTTACTATTAGCCCTTTTAAATAGAAAACATTGTTCTACAGTACCCTATGTAAAAGTGAATATGCCCTAATCTAAATATACTGCAGTAATCAAGTATTTGGTAATAGATGCACAGTATGGGCCAGCTGTTTCTAGAACTGAAACTAACTATGGAAGTAACTACAGTCTTAAGGGCTGTAATTCTCTTTGTACAAGAGGTCTCTCTGAAAAGAGACAAAACTAAAGAGCAGTATATATTCATAGAAATACCTTTAAGGCTATGGCATACTGCTTCACCAAGGCAGCAGGCGAAGCTAAAAGAAAAAGTTATACAAAGAAGAGAGCTGGAAGAAGCTGCAGACTAAGTCTCAGCAACTCCACAAAGACCCAGCCTGGTATTACCTCAGCCTTCTCTAAAGGGCCAACCACCATCAGGAAGCAACAGTAACTCCCCATCCCGCTCCCAAAACAAGAGGCCGGGATATTTCAGCAGCACAAACAAGAAGAAGCTCCCTGGGGAGAAGAGCAGCCCAGGGCAGGGAAGCACCATCCTGTGAGCTACAGCTCAAATAACCATGAGCACCAACACTCTGCTGGGCTCCTTTTGGGGAGCACCCTCACTCCCCTCCTAACCTGGAGGGTGTCACCACTTCCCCAGGCCTCAGCGATGCAACAGGCCGTGACCCCTTCAGGGGTCCCGAGAGGAGAAGCAGGGACCCCCCTACAACAGGAGACGGGGGTCCCATCCCTCCCCACCAAAATGGCCGAGTCAGCTCCCTCCCAACCACCAAGACCCCGAGCTCCCTCCCAAGCCGCTCGTCCCCCCTTACGTGTTGTCCTGGTTGAAGTTGGCGAAGAGCAGCTGCCCGTTGCCGCCTTCGCCGCTCTGACTGGCCAAGTTCATGGCGGCGGCGCGGGCCTCGCCACCCCCGGCCGGCGGGGGCGGGCAGATGGGGCAGGGGGGCACACGGACACCCGCAGCAAACGGCCCGCCGCGGTTCAGTGCGGCTCAGCACGGTTCAGTGCGGCTCGGCTCAGCGCCGACAGCTCCGGACCCCGCCGCGCGCCCGCGGCCTCCTCATGCCCGCGCCTTGTTTACGCCCCGCGCAGCGGCGCGGCCCCCGCGCCTGCGCCCTCCCGCCCTGCCCGCCAGGGGCCGCCGCTGCGCACGCGCCGCGCGCCTCGCGGCCACCGTACTACCGCCGCGCACGCGCACTGCCGCCACTCCCCTCGCGGCGGGCGGGGCAAGGCGGGCGGGGAGGAGCTGCGCATGCGCCCGCGCTCTGGCGGCGGGCTTGCGCGGGGAAGGGGCGTGGCGGCGCTGGGAAGCTAAGCAGGCGCTTGCTGGGACGGCGGCTGGGTGGGTGACCCTGGTGGTCGCTCTTCGTGCTGAGGGTTGCGGCGCTGGTTTCAAGACTTGTCCCTATGCTCTTGCTGTGGAGTCAGGACTTTTCCCTGTGCGCTTTATTCTCCACATGGAATTAAGCCCGTGCTCCCCGTCGTGTGCAGCGCCTGAAGATGAAGCGGGGCGCCCAGCCTGCAGCCCCGCGGTTATTTCTCGCGTTATTGCCCGGTTTTCGGGGTATATTTTGCGCGGCAGTTCTGCCGCGTGCCGCGGGAGGGCAGCATTTGCGCAGCCCCGCAGCAGGGGACACATTTTTCCAGGGATCGCATCCTTGGTACTCACGGCAAGGGACGGATTTTCACCCTGTCTGGGGGACAGATTTTTTTCCCCCGCATACAAGGATTTTCTCCTTCTTTCCCTGCCCCACCCGGGACAAATACCCAAACAAGGGGCTGTGCAGGCTGGGGAGGCTTGAGATGAAATCAAATGCAGCCGATGTCACAATTGTACTTGGAGAGCCAGAAAGTTGGATGGAAACCAAACGCCTGTTCCTGGAAAGAATTCCTCTCTGGGAAGTGAACCACACAATGTTCCCAAAGGGAGAGTGGGGGGCGTTGGGATTCCGATTCCCCCTTCCAGTGCGAGTTTGTCCCAGCTGCTCTGGGAGTGACACTCACAAGCAAGGAATGATGGAGCCGCTGGGACCAACTGCCTGCAAATTCCAACCGGGATGCACCAGTCCCCGGCTCTGCACCCACCCTGTCCCAGCAAGATGCCCAACTGCAGCCTTGCTGGAGACCCAGGGCATCTCCGAGCCCCTCCACTAGGTAGCTATCCTGCAAATCCCACATGTTTGGGGTCCTTGCTTGTTTTGGGGAGCAAGCAGCTCTGCAATGGCCTTGTGGCCTGTTCCAGGCAAGAGCCCTTGTTTCAGTGATATTAAAAAAACAAAAAAATGCTGCTGCCTATAAAGGCAGAGTGATGTTTTTTTCCTGCTCCTGAATCGTGGAAACTCCCCAATGTCATTAGCAGTTATTCAGATCTTTGCAAGAAGGAGGAAGGCATCCTGCAATGGAGAGGGAAGAAGAGCAAGCCAGTCCCACCTCAGGACAGGTCCAGTGGGACGTGTGATGGCACCTGAGACACGGGCAGGTCTTGGCCGCGTGCAATTCTCCGGACATGGGATCTGGAGGCAGCGCTCGGTCTGGAGTTGTTCCACAGCATGATCCGGGAGGCTTTCGTTGCCATAACAACTGAATTCAGGCTTCAAAAATAGTAACTTATTTTTCATTCAATTTGCCTTTTGCCCTCTGAGGCAGGTCTATTTTGGGACAGATGGTTCACTCCAGGTGTCCCTCTCCCAATGAACTCTGCACTCCCGGCCCCGTCCTGGACATGGGACAGAGGTTTTGGGGACGAGAGTTATCTTGTTAGATATGATGCTCACCATTGCCTCTCCTCCTTCCATCCAGGAAAGTAAATGAGGGAGTAGGCATCATTAATGGCCTTTGCCAAAGCCTCATCTTCTTGCAGGCTGGGGAAGGAACCTGAAATAAATGTTCAAGCTCCGTGGCGGAGCGTAGGAGTGGTTTTCGGAGATGATCTCTCTGCACATCTCAGTCTGGACCTGCCACTCTCAGCCAGGGCTTGGCTGTCCCAGATAAGCTGGGAAGATGCTACCAAAGCGGGGGATGTTCTGCTGCTCCTTGTGCTTCCTGGGATCCCGCTGCCCTGCGACTACGAGGGTTTCTTCCAGCATCCCAGCTCAGCGGGGTCCCCACGTGCTCAGAGAGGCTGCGGGATGGAGGCCGAAGTGGCCCGAACTCCCAGGAAACGGGACCACAACAGCGGATGTGCTGCGATTCCCCTGCCTCTCTTGGTCCCTCTCGCCACCCTGCCCTGGGTTTCATGCTCATCTTTTGCTGGCCAGAATTTCACTTGACATTCTCTGTGGGAGGAATTCTCCTGCTGGCCAACAGACCCCAAAAGTATCGTGTCCTGCAGCACTTCCCTTTAACCTGTGAGATCCCAGGGGAAGGAGCTTTCACCCCAGCGCTGTGGAGCTGTTTAGCACAAATCCATCCTAGATAACCTCCTGCCTCCTCACCCATGACCTGGGGAATGAGCAGTGGGCACTGGGGTGCATCAGTGGCTTGGAGGGCAACCTTGGCACCGATCTTCGAGCATCTAGTTGAAGGCAGGATTTAGGGTTCCTCCATATGCACAAAGCAGATTAAAAGCATAATTTGAAGTTGAAAAGCAGTGTTTCACACCAGCAGATCCCCTTGTCAGCGGCTGGCTCCTTTTGAGGTTCCCCCTGGAACTGCCTGACCTTGGATTCAAATCGGGATCCCACATCGCAGGGCTGCAGGGAAGAGGCCAGCAGCATCTCCTGCTTTGCACGTGCGCTGTGGCTCCACACGGCCCCTCTGCTTTGCCGTCACTGTGCTGGTGTGGCCGTGGAAAGTCTCTCCAGGGCTGGACGGGATGAAGGCTGAGAGGGAGGAAAGCTTTGGATGGAGACGGGGAGAGCAGTGCCAGATTCTCCGGCCCTCGGCTAACTCTGTCCCCTTGCTCCCGAGCACGCTGATGGACGGACCTTGCTGGAGCCATGCTCCGACCCTAGCAAATAAATAAAATATAATAAAACACAAGAAATAGCAGCAAATCCCAGCACGGTGCTCCTCGGGGAACGCTGAGCACTCAGCGTGGGCTGGGAGCAGGTCACACACCCGCAGGGACCCCCGCACCCAGGGAGCACGACCGGAGCCCCGGGACGGGCTGGGGGGCTCCGGGCAGCTCCGCCACCCTTCTCCCCCCTCCTCCGCTTTAATTACATTTTCAATCCCAATCTGCTGCTATTTGATCCAGCGGGGAGGGAGGCGGCGGGGGGTATTTTTAGCCGCGCTTAAAGCCGCCTCGCTGGATAAGGGAGATTGCGCAGGTGGCCGCGGCCGGGCGGAGTTGGACAGGATTTCCCCCCACCCCCCTTCCTCACTTTGCCTCCTCCTCCTCGTCCCGGAGCGTTGTCGCCGGAGCGGGCGGCCGCGCTCCCCGCCCGCCGCTTTTGTTTCCGCTCATTCTCTTGTGCAACAGGGGGGCGGGCGGGGGGGCCGGCGCTGCCCTTCCCTCCGCGGCGGGTCCCCTCCCCGGCGCGGGCTGCTCCGCGTGTCCCCGCGCGCGGGGGCGAAGCCGGAGCCCACGGAGCCGCCGCGGTGGCTCCCGGAGCCGCCGCCGAGGAGCCGCCGCGCCGGCCGTTTTCGCTCTTCATCCCCACTCCTCCTCCTCGTCCTGCCCCCGGCGAGCCCTGGGCCGGCGCTGGGCTCTGATGGCAGCGTCGAGATGTTCGTGTCCAGAGTGGTGGATTTCCAGCAGACCCGCTACGCCAGGTAAAGCCCTTCGCTTGGCGCGTCCCATCCCTTCAGGGTGCTCCGTGTTCAGTGCTCCGGGACAGTCCCCAGCGCTACCTGGGGCCCTTGCAAAGATGCTGGGCTGCTCAGAGCCCAGGGCAGGTGCGGGCTGCTCCCTTCACCCTCAGGCGCTTGCACAGTCTGTCTTGGGGGATAAAGCAACCTGCCTTTCTGCATCCGTAAGGGATTCAGCCTGGCTGTGTCTCTGCGAGCTCTCACTCTCTGTAGAGAGCACAAGCCAAGAGTGACCAGGGATGAGGGTGCTCTGTTATTTAGGTGCTGTTTGGATACGCTGACCCCCAAAGCCTCCATTCAAATGAAAGTATTTGACTCGAGTAGCTCTATGAAAACGGGTGCTGTGTTTAAGGATAGGTCCTGGACTTGTCTCCCAGTACATTCTGGGAGGAACTTCAACTGGGTCCTGACAGGGGTCAGCAAGAGCAAAGCCTCTCCATAGGGGAGAGGCATTTCCCTATCAGTCCCAGTGCTGAACCTGAAGTTCACCTGGGGCAAGATGTGAGATGTTTCAACCCATGCGCTCTGCGCACACACACAGAGACAGGACCCTGGTGGCATTCAGGACCTACCCATAGATAGGGGCTTACAGAGGGCAGACCCAGCTGCCAACATCTGCAGACCCACCAGTTCATGAGCACCATCTGGTGCTTCCCACACAGACTGGAACAGTTTCCACCAGAGGAGCAGGACACATCTTAATGGCTCAGACTGCTAGGGCAGCACTATTACTTACAAGGAAACCTGAGCAAGGCTCAGGCCAGGTCAAGGAGCCTGTTCAGCTCCACCAGGGCTCAGGTGCAGGTAGCGTTGGTGAGCTGGTGCCACCAACAGGGCCAGGAGCTGCCCCACATACCTTGGTGAAGGGTGAGTGTGAAAGCAGAATCCTTGGCATAGGCTATAGCCAAGGGATGCTGCAGGAAAGGGACACGGGGCTGTTTAAGAGAGCTCATAGCAGTTTTGCACCTATGTCGGGTTTTGCTGACAGATCTAGAGACCGTGGCAATGAGCAAGCCTGGCATTTTGCTGCTTTCCAAGATCCTTGCAGTATCTGCTCAGAAGGGTTCAGCCTCTGTCATGTCCCCTCCGGTGACAGCAGTGGGGAGGTTTTTGTCACTGCAGAGAGGCTCAGCTAGCTCGTGCTCTGCCAGGTGGCACTCAGAGCTCCCCTTCAGTGGAGGTCAGGCTTGAAGCAGTCCCCGCAGCTGGGGTTAGAGGCAAAGATATAGGTCTGGAGAGGACCGAGAGTGTTAACGGTGCTTCTTCTCTTGCCCTGGGCGGGAGCATCCTTGGGACACAGTTACCTGGGGTGGCTTAAGAGCAGCATTGCTGGTGACCTCCTTCTTGTGCTCAACACACCTGCTCCCTTGCTTCCAGGTATCCCATGGAGAAAATCCTTGCTTGCACCTCCAGAGGCTATCTGAAAGCAGGGTATTCCTGCTCAATAACCAGTGTTACGCTGTAGCATTCTCCAAATTACCTGTACCTGGGGGAGACAAGTTAATAAGCATCACGTACAACTGCTGCATAACACAAGCTCGTGAAAACACAGAAAACTCAACACTTTTTCCTCTCAGCTGTTGTGCACAGGACAGGGCCAGGGAGAGGTGAGAGCAGAATGAAGCTTTGATGCCCAAAACAGGAGGAAAACTGTCCATTCCCTTTTCAGCAGGAGCACAAAGGTGCTTTGGAAGCTTGGTGGCAGAGCAGAAGTTACCTCCCATGTCAGTGCTCCCCTGGCAAAACCCCTCCATGAGCCACATCTTTCAATTTCTACCCAAAGCCGCAGAGCTTTGCATTGTGGAGCACACAAAGGATGCTGTGATCCTGACACTTTCCACCTCTCCCTGGATGAGAACAGTTGAAGATATGAGAATCAGACCACTGGGTGCAACCTTGGATGACTCCAGGAAGCTTTTGGAAGGCTGCAGACAAAGCAGGAGAGGAAGAAAATTTGCCTCTTTTCCAAAATGGGGACCCTCTGTGCTGTTTTTCTCTTCTTTACAGCATGGTTCTGAGCCATCTTCCCTGCTGTGAGATGGGGAAAACCAGACAGAGGAGAATAGCTGGGTGATGTGAGAACAGAAGACAAACAGCCATAGGGACACCTGGCATAGAGGGGACAGGGGTGCCACCATGAGGTCCCCGGCCAGCCAATGCCTTGTCAGCACGTGACACTAACCCAGAGCTTCTCCACTGCCCAAGAGATCCTCTTAGCTTATTGCTCAAAAATAGCTCTCAGCTAATCCTGCTTCTTCCCGGGGCTTCCCGCACAGGCTTTCCTCCCTGCAGGGAGCTCCCATGCCCAGGATGAGCTGGGGGACATCGCGCCCACCCTTGCCCAGGCACACGTTGCCACAGGCTCTTCAGACAGCTACAGAAATAGCTAGGCTTTGCAGGAAGGCAGTCAAAGCACCTTGCTGCATCTTTTTGGAGGAGGATGGTGCTTGTAGCCCTCCTCAGTTCTGCAAAATAAGAGAAAATAACGGATAGTTTTTTCTTGCAGTAGAAAAAAAAAAACAGGAAGAACTCCATTTTTAATGTCATTTTCTCTGACTTCAAATGAGGACCAAGAAAGGTGGAGTTTAGCCATCAATAGGCACACCAAAAGGAATAAATAAAACGCAGCAGCATGATGAAAGACCTGTTGGGCAAAAGCTGCAATGAAGGCACCAAGCTTTGAAAGAAGAGATAAAAGGGCAGTAATCAATGCAGGAGCATTTTGTGGGCTGCCAGGAGAAAACTCGGGGTTGAAGGGGCATGAGGATGTCCCTGGATGCCTCCCAGCTTGGCTTTGTAGTTTGGAGATGCGGCGTCATCGCTGGGGTGGACGGGAAGGAACTGGAGGGGACATGTCACCATAGCAAGTGGGAAATACTGATGCACCGTGATGCGTTTGAGGGGTTCAGGTTGGTGGGAGCAAGCAGTGGTGGATCTGGCATCCCCTTCTTTGGAGCCTCTGCTCCTCTGCCAGCAACTGCTCCATAGGCAAAGGGAGTTAAAAAGCTTCTCTTGCTTCATCTGGCCACCTCCATTAGTTCTTCCTCATTAAGCCTTTGCCCCTGCCCTCATCCCCTTCCTTACTCACTATAAAAGCGGTGCTCATTTCCACATTCCCTCATTAACAGAGTGGTGCCAGTTGCGCATCTCCATCACGGGAGCTCATCAGCTAAGTTACACCAGCCTGGTAACCGATAGCTCCTTCCACGTCACTGCTGCCTCCAGCACCGCTTTGGCTCCTTGTTACTCAGGATTCAGGAGGGGTCCGCTGCCTCCTGCCCGCATCGCTGGCATCCAGCTGCTGCTTATCCCAAATCCCCCTGTGGGGGCATGAAGGGTTTCCTGGACTTTAGTCATCAAGAACTGTAATTGAGGGAAAACATGATTAGACAGGGAGCTGGTGTCTCTGGCCAGCTTCACCAGCCTCAGCAGCGGAGAGGGGTCTGCCAGGAGCCGTGGGCTGTGCAGGGCACTGAATCATTGCAATTAACTGATAGATTCAAGATTTGATTTATGCAAGTAAAGAGCTCTAAATCTTACTGCATTTGCCTGTCTTGCCCTGCACAGAATAGCAAGGAAAAGATGAGCAGCCAAGAAAGCTGTCATGAATTTCCCAGCCAGGATGGGGGTTAGAGAGCCAAGACCTTCACAGGTGCATGGAGCCAGGTCTGGCTCTCCCACCTTTAGGAGCTGGCTTGTCCTTGCCAGCCCAGTGCCTGCACCACCTCCTCCCCAGTGTGAGCTGATGGAAATTCAAACATCATGTTTCCTCCAAGGCAGATCTTCTGATTCTGGGGAAGGACAGTGGGAAGACCTCCCAGCACACCTAGTTATGGAGTAGGCAGAGGCTCTGGCCTCTCCTGCTCGGAGAGGCTGAGGGAGGAAAGGAGAATCAGCATGTCCAAGAGCCCACAGGGACAGCAGGAACAGATGGGAGAGAAAGCATTGGAATACCCAGATCCCAAACAAGAAAAACAAAGCAGCAGCAGGGTGACAGCCCCATTCTAGCTCCTGCTCTCTAGTTACTGGATTGGGAAGACTTGCTCCCTGATTGCTCTGCAAAGAAAGCATGATCAGCCCTCGCCAGCTCCCACATGCTCCGAGATGCTTTCCAAGAGCTCTCCTTCCCCCACAGCCTGAGTAGGATGAAACAGTGAGAAGGGAAATGCTCTAAGCGCTGAGACTGTGGCCCAGAGCCACTAGAAATACAGTTCTTAGTGGATCCCTTTCAAGGAGGTCCAGCTGCCCTATCCCTCTGGGGCAATGAGGACGATGTCCCTGCAGGCAGCATAGCCCAGTGCTGCCCAGGACCAGCCTCTGGGAAAACTCTGACGGACAGGAGGCCACAAAAGGCCCCTAAAAACATCCAATAAAAATCTGAGAGATCATTTGATCTCACCAAATGATTGGATATTGCCTAATCTGTGATGCTAATTTGACTCCATTGTCCTTTCAATACAACATGGATAGATCTCATCTCATGCAGTCTAGATGCCCAACATGCAGTCATCCTTGCAGCCAGGTAGCTGGCAGCAAGCAAGCACTCAGAACAGAACTTGCATAGCCCACTGGAGAGGAGACATTTCCTTAAACTGCCCATATACCCTCGCTGGGAGACCCAGAGGGGACAAGGCATGGGGTCTCAAGTGGAGGCCATCCATGGAAGCGCACAGCAGTGGCTATAGCAAGCCCTGAGCCTTGCTCCCAGGGCTGCCTCCTCCTTGGCAGGAAAACATATGCACAATGGTCTTTTCCCTCTTGCCACTGGTATTGGATATCAGCCTGATGTGATTTTTTGGCACAGCTCACTATGGCCTCTGTGAGACAGCAGCCAATGCGATGCCTGGGAAATCCAAACCAGCAGGCAGCGCCTGCAAGAAGCTGGGCACTGCCAGAGCCCGTCTGCAAGGGCCTGGCACGACTGCAGCTCCTGGATCGCCTTCCCTCAGTCAGCTCTTTCCACACCCTCAACCAGGTGACAAAGTCAGCAAACCACCCGCTGCTCCTATGGAAAATGGGAAAGAGCAAGACCTGGTTGCAAGAGCAATAAGGGGTTTTCTGAGAACATTTAGAACTATGAAAAGGAGTTGGATTTGATGGACGAATTTGTTCCATTTGGATCAGAACAGCTAAAAGCTGCAGAGGAAACAGGACTGCATATACTCATGCTTCATGTCTCCCTTTGGCATTTACCAGGCATAAGCAGAGCTTGAACCTCAGTATTTTTACACAACTCACATAGTCCAGAGGGGCTCAGTGTGACGTAGTGCAGGTTCTCGTGACAAAAAGAAAATCCTGGGAGCGTTATGTTTATTCCTAGTGCATGCCTCAGGAGTCAGCTAGCTGAGCAATCCTGAAGTTCAGCAAAGTTTAGACCAAAGTTGGTGTCCCGGCTCAAGTTTACAGCACATGTTTGTTCCTGCTGGTGAAAGGATTTTACGCAGAGAGACATCAGCAAGGCAGAAGTAAATAGTAACCTCCATGCTTGGCTTCCTCCTCTGCTGCAGTCAACACTGACTGCTATCATAGCATTAGAGATAGCCCCACTATGGGCTGTGAATATTACTAATTAAAATCATTTCATCTGCTTTCCTGGGCTGTGAAACAGCTGATTCTCTTTGCATTTGTTGTCCGTAGACATTTGCTGAATGACTGAGAAACTGTTTGTATTTCAGTAGCTTGCAGAGATCCTAAATGAGACCTTGCCTCCGAGGGGATGCTATGGGGAGACTCCAGCCCTGGGAAATGGAGCAATCTGCTCATGTGGGTTAGCAGCAGTGGTGGAAATCAGGTCTAAATAAGGGCTCTAAACCTGGAAGCACCTGATCCTTAGAGCACATTGCTGGCTAGAGGGAACGAGGGATCTCCCCTCAAGAATTTGAGCCAGATTCTGGTCCCCGCTATGGGCAGGACTTTAAAAGAGCTGCCTAGGGCTATGGACAACCTGGGTGTAAAGCATTAGGAAGGTCCAGCAGTAATGCCAGAGGCCTTGATGGAGAGTGCACAGCCCCCAGCAAGCAGCTGAGCTCACTTTCCTGTCTTCTGGGGAATGTCACAACAGGTTTAAAGCAGGTTTAAGCTCAGAATTTGTCTCACCAACTTCTGTACTTGTAACAAATGCAGACAGGGCATCAAGCAGCATGAACTTTTCAAACAAGCAAATAATGAATAGAGATTTTTTGGCTTTGGAAACAGTCCTCTTAGCATTTGCAGAACACCTGGGACATCAGAGTCACTGTGTGACTAATCAGCTGCTGTTGGAGGTCTCATGAGTACCAAATGAAACAAGAAGTCCCAACTCAGAAAATAATTTGGGAAGCACTCACCAATCCCATCTGCTGTGAATAAACAATCTGATCTACTGCTATTGCAGGGTCATGCATTGCCTTGGAAGAGTTAGAGATACCATCTGCACAAACAGCAGAAACCCTGCTGGGGAGCCAAATAAGTATCCCTACAAATGAGTGGGAATAGAGACTGATATAATCCTGCTGCAAATCACCTGCTGAATTTCCCTCCCAACAGCTAAACCCCACCAGGGTTACATGGGCTTCCACAGACATGGGGTGGTCTGTGCCTGCAGGCCTTACTCGGAGGCTTCCAAGGTTGTCTCTGTTTGGGTGTGAGATAATGTGAGTCTGGTGTACCCCTGGGTATAGATGTGTTGATTTATAAGATGGGAAAAATCCATTTTCCTGCACCCATGAGAGATGAGCAGCAGCACATACCATTACTCCTCTTTAGTCATCTCTCTCTGACCAAATACCTCACCTTAGCCCCGAGCTTGCCAAAATCCCCTTTCACACCACTCCACTCACAACTTGCTCTGGAGCAGCAGCTCTGCTGCATAAAGGAGCCTGTTTCAACTTTAGATGGAGCCTGGAAGGGCTCCGTAGCCCTAGGGTTTTGAGAAGCCTGCTCCCTCCAACCCCAGGACTAAGGCCTTTCCATAAAAAACATAGCCATTAATATGCAACACTCCTGTCTGTCACTGACAAGGACAAGTCAGGACAGGGATCTCCTCTAGCTGGGCACAGCACAGACAGCAGAACACAGAGGAACATCCCTAAGAAGTCAAGTGATGCTGCTCAGCATTTCTCAGCCCGTGCTGTGCAGACTGTATAATGCCAGGAGGTGGTTTGTGACCAGCCCAGCACATCTGCATGTGGCAGAGGTCTGGAAACAAGCAAAATAGGGATGGGGCAATTAAGCTGCAGTCCATTTGGATTTGCTTTGTCAAAGAGGAACATCATCAGCTTCTGTGCTGGTTACCTAGAGACCTGGGGATCCTCTAGTTTACCCTCAAGGGGTGAGAAAGGCTATTCCAGATGAAGAGACTTTCAGTTTCCTGCCTCCCTTGCTCCCTATCCAAGTTGGCAGCCTTTGCATAATGCTGAAAGCAGTAGAAAAGATGACAGTGGGTTGTCCTGCTTCTTTAACCTTATTGCAACATGGGCTGGAATGAAGGCAAAAGAGCAACAGAGCTGCCTTGCTGTGGCTGCCTGGGAGGCACAGGGAGCTCACTTACAAGCTTACAGCACACAGAGCTCATCTTTCCAAACCTGGAGCACCATATGTTCATGTAGGAACACACACCAAGAGGTGGCCATGGAAATAGAGGCTTCAGCTCTCCTTTAATGGGGTACCACGTTTCCACACACATGCCTGAGTGGGTGGCCTCGCAGATGGCAGTGCTGGGCAGTGGTAGCTCAAGCCTTTCCTTTTGTGCTTTCCAAGGGAAAAACATTCTGGTGTGGTGGGCAGGAAGGAAAAGCAGGATTGCTGGGGCACTCCAGGTCTAGAAAAGGTGGCACTGTGGTACTGCAGAGTCTGGGGGCTCTACAAAGAGAGCTACAAAGAGTTTGGTGGGGGAAAACTGCCAGGCCTTTCCCATGTCATCAAGTTGCAGATGTGAAGTCCAAGCTCAAGAAGGCCACAAGCACATCCTTGCTGACCATCTCACTCTGCCTGGGTAACTTGCCCCATGCAGGGGCTGCATTTGGGGCACTGCTCCCTACCGATGACACCCAGCTCCCCAGGGCTGAGCTAACTACAAGGCACAGGAGAGACTGAGAGGATGAATCCTATTAGCAGGGAGCAGAACTGGAGCATTATCAGATTACAAGTCAAAAGCAGAGCATATACCAAGCTCCCATTTACAGGAGCATCTATGGCAGCTCATCACACGAGAGCACAACCGAGACTCAAGTGTCACCATTGCTGGGCTGGGTGGCATTGCCAGGGCTTGTGAGGGCAAAGCCAGTCCCTGCACTAGGCTGCAGCATGGAGGGGCTCTACAGGGTGGCACAGAGGCAGGAAAGCTGCCATGGTGCAGAGATGCTTCCAGCTTTATGAAGACATACATTGCTTTTCAGGGAGGGTACAGTAGGATCCTCAAGCACACGAGTCTAGGAGCCATCCTGCCCTGCAGGGACATGTCCTCCAGGTCACTCACCTCAGAGCATTGCAACACAGACACTCTCAAGCCTTACATTACTGCACAGGACCAGGAGGCCAGAAAGGCCACAGCAGGACTTACCACTATGGCAGGTCAGCCCCACCAGAGGCTTGTGCTTTCTCCATTGCTTCTCAAAGGTCACCACTTCTTCCACAGACTACTGTTTTAAAAGCAGTTATCACACACACAGCATAAGGAGACAAATAAATCCTCTAAATTTGCAGCCAAATGCCAAAGCATTACAGAGCAGTGAGCAGGAAATCCAGGGCAGGGCCTGTCTAGAGACATCCACCTGCACTCCTGCTCCCCAAGACATTAGGTGAGACCTCACTTTAACCTGGTCCTTTTCTATCTCATCCACAGCTGAAACCTCTGAGGATTAACCAGTCTAGGGGGATTTGTATCACCTGGAGATGATTCCTGACATGTCATCTCCTCCCAGGCTGCCTTCAGCTGCAGCCCCAACTTTATTCAGCCCTAAAAACACACCCTCCTCAGCCAAACCCCGCACAGGAGCTGGATGTTCATTTACTAGTTTGCATTTCCTTCCTTTGTGGCTCTTTCTAGCCTTTGGATCCCAGGATTTTCACATGTATCTATCATACGCACACGAGTGCACGCGGTCCTGGTTTGCAGGTCCCCAGGCGCCGGGGAGAGCCTGGGTGCTCTGATGCTTGCACAGGGGTTGTCTCAAGGAATATTTTACTTCCATGCTCTTTCCACCTTCTCTTGCTACCCCCAGCAAAGCAAGAGCCAGGAGGCAGTTTGCAGATCTGTGTGAATTTGAGGTCAGAACTTTGTTCTTGGATAAAAGCCCTAAAAAAAAAAAAGATAGAAAGGAAAGACTCCCAAAACAATCCTATGGAAAAGCAGAGTGGGAGAAAGAGAAGGAGAAAGGAACAAGCCTGGGAAGTCAGTGCGGCGCTTTCCCGGGCTCCCTGGGACAAGGGGCTCTTTGTTTCCCAGACGGAGCTGGGAACGGGCCCTTTGCAATCTCCCTCCCTGGGAAAGGGGCCAGGGCAAAGCAGGCACCAGAAGGGCTGCGAGAGCCCCGGGGCTGCAGTTAATAACCCTGTCCATGTTTGGGGACTTCGTGCGCTTTTCATCAATAAGCGGGGACACGTTAAAGGCGCATCCTCCTACCTGGCATGAGGGATGCTGTGCAGTACCTGGCCCTAGGAGAGTGAATGAGCAGACTCGTGTTGCCCTAATGCAGGAGGTTTGAAACCCATAAATGCCATTCAGATGCTAATTTATAACTTATTTGATAAAATGCATCAAAGCACCCAGGCCACTTGTGGCAACACAGGCCAGGGAACCTCCATGTTCCCCCGCCAGCAGCAGTGCTAATGCAGGATGCTCCTGGGACTTGTAAATCCAAAGGGAATCCCGGCTGCAGATTCAAAGAGAAAAGCAGTCCAAGGGAGAAGAGAATCCAATTCCCTTTATGCTTATTAGAAAATGAGGCAGGAAAAGGAGAAAAGTCTTTCGCACATGTCAAAAAGAGATACTCTGGGCAACTGAAATAATGGGATTTTTTTAACGTTGTTTCCCCCTCCTGGAAAAGCGGGCTTTTGCATCATTCCTGCCCTGCATGGTCCTGGCAGTGGGGACAGTGGCATCCCAAAACCACAGCCGGGCATCTCTATTTGGGCGCCACAAAGAAGAGGCCTGATGACTCTGGGATGCACTCGGGAAGCAGCGGGAGGGAGCTGCACTCTCCACTCTGCCCCTTCCTGCAGCCTGGTGTCCAGGTGGGAAAAAGCAGCCACCCGACCCCTGCCCGTGTTCCTGCATGGAAAAATCCCCGCGGGCGGCCGGGTGCCCCTCGGCCCTGCGAGGCTGTGGGAACTGGCTTCCCTTGGCCTTATTATTACTACTGCTAATAGCAATAACAATTGTTAGGGCCAGAATGGCAGGGGAGACAGAGCGAGGCTTTGTTAAAATAAATAAATTAAAGGCAAAGGCCTCCTGCGCGTTTCCGCAGCAACCACGACGTCACACAGGGCGTCTGGGCTGCGGGGCCTTTTCTTTTTTCCCTTTTTTTCCTGCTGATAATTATTAAAAGGGAAAAGAAAGTGAAGGGGAGCTGGGGACGGTCGCCTGGCAACGCTAGGAGAGCAATGTCCTCCAGCGGGAGGGATATTGTTCCCAAGAATGCGCCCGTCCCAGCCTCTGAACAGTCTCCAGGTCCCTGATGCCCCAAGAGGGAGCCTGGCCCTAGGGCTGAGTGATGTCCTGCTGCAGCTGGATGGATCCTTGTTTAGGAGGGTATAAAGTCCCCAGGGCCTGGAGGAGCACCCTGGCCTAATGGGGGTCCTGGGGATGCAAGGTGATACCTGGCACATGGGATGCTGTGTAATACTTGGTACAAGGGATGCTGTGTAGTACCCAGCATGAGGGGTTGCTGTGTAATACCCGGCACGAGGGGATGCTCTGCAGGATCTGACACGAGGGATGCTGTGCGGTATCCAGCACATAGGATGCTGTATGGTACCCAGCACATGGGATGCTGTGCGGTACCTGGAATGAGGATGCTGCAAAAGGCAGCAAATGTGAACAGCCTTTGGTGGGTGCAACCCCAAATTTAAGTACTGCCAGACTAAAAAATAAGCAACTGCCTTAAAACTGTGCTGTATTTCCCAGGATGAGCAGCTTTGTGGAGCTGCGGCAGGTTTGCAACCCATCCGGCTCGAATTTTGCCAGTGATATCCCCTTCCTTGGTAGGGCAGAGAGACCAGGACCCTCCTGATCTCACTCTTGGCTAAGCGGGTTTGCAGTGGAGGCGTCAGCCTGGCTGGGGACGGTGTCTCCTCCGGGCCGTCACTGCCGCCTGCTGGGGATGGCCTTGCATGTTCATAACTCCCCTAGCCCCTTTCTGGTACCTGGGCTATGAAACGGTGCCACAGCGAGGTCCGAACCACCTGTGGGAGCCCTCTTTACCCTGTGTGCATCTGGGCTGCTGAGAGCACAGGAACTGCCGGATGGGAGCTGCTGGTGTCACCACTGGCAAGTCTGACCCATCCCGCTGTCCTTGCTCCCGCTGCCGGGCTGCTCCACCTTCTCAGCCCAATAGATTGAGACTTTTCTCTCCAGGGCAGCAGTTCCTGGGGCATAAAATGTTTCTGGCCTTGACCAAATGGAACGTACCACAGCTTTTGCACGCATCCTGCCTGCTGCAGTCGCGTCCGCTGCTCCCGCTGCACCAGGCAGCGCCAGCTCCTTCCCTCGCTCCCAGCAGTGCCCATGCAGTGTCCACGCAGGAGCGTTTTCCCCCAAACCTCTTTCTCTTGAGGCAGGTTCATGAACCACCGCGTCCCGTCCAACCGGCGGTACCAGCCCACGGAGTACGAGCACGCGGCCAACTGCGCCACCCACGCAGTGAGTGCCGGTCCCGCTGTGGGGGGACGAGGGCCGTGCAGGGGGCTCGGGGACGCGGAGCAGGGCGCGAGGGCCGGCGTGGTGCTCCTGGGAACGCGCTCGGGACCTGTCCTGGGATGCTGAGCTCCTTCCCACGCTCCTCCCAACTAGGGGAAGCCCCTGTCACACTCTATCCCCAGCCTTTACCAGGATGGCTTCAGCCCCAAGTGAAACCCTCCCCGAAACGGAAAGGCAGGGAGCAGATTGTGCCGTTGGGTGGGTGCACGCAAGCGACAGGAGAGCTTCTCCCTTCCAGTTCTGGATCCTGCCCAGCATCCTCGGCAGCTCCATCCTCTATGTCCTCTCCGACGACCTCTGGGAAACCATCTCGGCCTGGATCTATGGCTTCGGCTTGTCCAGCCTCTTCATCGTCTCCACCATCTTTCACACCATCTCCTGGAAGAAGAGGCACCTCAGGTAGCCTGGCTGCTAAAAACTAAAAAAAAAAAAAAAAAAAAATCAGTGAAATATTTCTGCCAAAATAATTGAGGATCTGAATCCTTGGTGCTGTGGGGTAATGCTTAGTCCTTCCCCTGCCAAAGACAGGAGTCAAAGTCCCCAGGGCCATTTGCAGCAGCAAGGAGACCATGGAGTGACTGGAGCTGACATGAGCTGTGTCTCACACCAGCCCTAGCCTAGGAGGACAGCGCGGGAAGGGGGGTTTGGTGCCCTCGGCATCGCCTGCAGCAACCCCATGGCCAGAGCATAGCCTCGTGTCCCCCACCCCACGTCACCAGGGCTGGGCAAGCTGGCCCCGCAGCTCCCTAACGTGCATCCGTGTGTCCGTCCCGCAGGACGGTGGAGCACTGCTTGCACATGTTCGACAGGATGGTCATCTACTTCTTCATAGCGGCCTCCTACGCGCCCTGGTGAGTGCCCGGGGACAGGCACGGGGATGGGGCCGTGCTGCAGCCGCGGGTGCTTCCCCAGCGCGTTGGGCTGCTTGCGTCTCTGCTCTGGGGTGAGGGCAGTGTCCCCTGCCCTGCATCACTGGTCCCCCCGCACCACCTCACCGCACGCCCGGGTTCTGCAGGCTGAACCTGCGCGAGCTGGGGCCTTGGGCGTCCCACATGCGCTGGATCATCTGGATCATGGCCTCGGGTGGCACCGTCTACGTCTTCTTCTTCCATGAGCGGTGAGTGTCTTCCCGTGGTCTCGTTGCGTTGTCCCGGGCAACTCTTCTGGCCTCTCCTAGTGTCCTAATGTAGCAAGAAAGAGCAAGAAAGATGAGATAGACGGGTGGGTAGATAGGTCTGAGGTCTCCTGGCAGTGTCCTGAAGAGCAGGCAGTCCAGGGCTTCCTTGCACCATGGCCTTGCACATCTGCATCCTGCTCGTCAGACTGAGGACGGTGAGGCCACAGCTCTGGTGACTGGGGTGTGGGAAGAGGACACTGCTGCTGTGAGGTGGTTCTTCCACGGGGTGGCACCAAATAGACAGAAAAAGGCCCCAAATATCTTCCCCAAGTGCACCAAAGCACCTCGGAGAAGAGCCTGCGGGCCATGGGGTTTGGTTCTTGCCTATGGGATGTGCTCCAAGCTGCTGGTCTCTCTCCATCGCAGGTACAAGCTGGTGGAGCTGGTGTGCTACATTATCATGGGATTCTTCCCTGCCTTGGTCATTCTGTCCATGGTAAGTCACCCCCAGCCTGGGAAGCACCTGGGCTCTCTGCTTCGGTCCGTAACACCTGAAGAGCAAGTCTCCGTTGGGCTGATGTGTCTCTGGCTGCTTGCGGGCTGGTATGGTTCAGCCCAGAGGCAGCTGCATGATGGGTGAAGCAATGCCCAGCAGCCTGGCTCTCTTCGGCATGTGTTTTGGGTGCCCATCAGACATCCATGTGTGTCACCAGGCTTCTCTGGTGGACCTACTGCCTCGACGCCCTTGTGTTGAAAAGGTCCCAGCAAAGCCGTGCTGCTGAGCCACATGCTGCCTTGCTGGAGGAGAGGGTGCAGGAGACAGGAAGCCAAGGGGTCTGCTCACCTCTCTCTGTTGTCGCTGCTCTTCGGTCTTGCCCGTGCTGCAGGGACAGGGCAGGAGCGAAGGGGCAGGTCGTGTGGCTCCCGCTGATGCCTCCGTGCTTGCTCTCAGCCCAACAGAGACGGCCTCCTGGAGCTGGTGGCTGGCGGGCTCTTCTACTGCCTGGGCATGGTCTTCTTCAAAAGCGACGGCCGCATCCCCTTCGCCCACGCCATCTGGCACCTCTTCGTGGCCATCGGAGCTGGTATCCATTACTACGCCATTTGGAGGTATCTCTACCGGCCGGACGTGCTGGAGGACAAAACGTCCCGAAAGAGGCCTTAAAGACCACGTCTGTGCCAGCCGGCATGTCGGGGACCAAGGGGGAGCAGGGGCTTGGACCATGGACTTGCCACGGAGCCCCCATCACCTGCTCTGCGCACAAGCAGACGCCTCTCGTGCCCTTCCTGCCCAGAGAGAAGAGCCTGAGGGTTGATTTTAAACAGATTTCTTTATTTCTTTTTTCTTTTTCTATTTTTAACCTTGGGAACTGTCTATTTTTGTAGGCAAAGGTTTTGTAACATGATGACCAACCAAGGGCCTGCAGGGCCTCAGGGAGCTTCATCCCCAGAGCTTTGTCCATCCAGCTGTCCCCAAGTATCCCATGGGAGCTGGTGGCTCTGCACATCCCTGACTAGGACCATCCTGGGTTTGGCTACTGGGGCCCTCAGCTTGGACCACAAAAGAACCTTGGCCCGGTGCCATGGAACGAGGTGCGTAGGTATGTGAGGTGGGTGACAAGGGATTTGGGGCCCAAGGCTGTGGTGGCCGTCCCAGAGAGACCTCCATCCAGGCAGGGGTGGACATGGCTGACGTGCTAGCCGGACAGGACCTGATCTCTGGCACGCTGCGTGCTGGAAGATCCTGCTGCTTCTACAGGGGCCGCAGATGGAAACCAGGCTTGGCCTTGGCTGGGATGTCAGCACGGCTGTGTCTGGGGCTAGTTTGCAGCCAGCAGAGCAAGTAGAGCCAGGTCTAGGGAAGGGGAGCTCGTGGGGCTGGAAAGACCAGGCAGGGAGAAGCCAAAAGTGTCTCCTGGTTAGGACATGAGAGATCTGGTTTAGGGCTCTCCTGTCACCTTGTTTCCCAGCTCCTTGCACATCTCACCAGCTGCTGTCTGGGAACCCTGCATTTTCCTCCCGTGATTTCCAGCAGTTGCCCAGAGTTTGCTCCTAAAAGCTCATATGAGATTTATGAGTTCCTTCGACTCGAAGGTCTGGAGTCAACAACGCCTTACATGTGACTGAAACTGGACCCCCTTCCAGGTCTCCCCTGAGGCCCATGGCACTGCAGGCCCTTTGTGTAAGGCAGTATTTAGTGCTCAATGTGACACGTCACTCCTGGACAGGCGCTCAGAGCCCGGCCAACACGTTCTCCATGAAGCAGCGGCCCATGAGCAAGGTCCCTGTTCGCAGCATCTGCCATGCGCTTCTGCCCAGCGGGTAGGAGAGGGCATCCAGCTGGCTGGATTCACTCCATCCAGATTTTTTTTTTGGTATAAACCTCTTTTATTTTGTGCAAAACCTTTTTTTTTTTTTTCCTCAAACAAACCTCTCTAAATCAGGATTATGGGGCTGTCCGCCTTATCCTTTCTCATTTGGTAGTTCTCTGGTCTCTGGCTGACCACTAGATTAAATCCTCCTGGCCTGGGAGGATTCCTGCCTTTCGCAGGACTGACGCAAGGAAAGGACTCATCCACAAGATGCTTGTGGATGAGCAGTGAAGGCAAAGACAACCAGGAAATCTTTTTTTTTTTTAAACCAAGACAAGACACCTAATTGCTCAGGGTAGGAAGGAAGCAGCTGCAGTGGGTGGATATAAATGGGGGGCCCACAGACAGGAGGAAGGACAAGCGAATTGAAGGCAGCTACTGGTTTCCAAAAACGCTGCAGCAGGAGCAGGTCCCCTTGGCAGGAGGGTTTTTCTGCTGACAGGGAAGAAGGAAACAGCCACCAGGGAGAGATCCAGGAGCGCCGAGTGGCTCCCCGTGCTCCAGAGGAGCAGGACGGCTCTGCGAATGGCTCACTGCCACGGCGGGGTTTTCCAGGGCAGGATCGGAGGACACAGGCTGCTTTCATCTGCATTTGGCCTGGATGGGGCCACAGGCTGGTTTTGCTCAATCTGCTCCTCTCTCGCCTGATGCTCTGCCAAGCCAAGCTCTGTGCACTGGGAAAATGAGGTGCCATCCGCTGCCAAGCTGGAATGCTGATCCTGTGCTGCCAGGTCCCCCTGCAGTCCCAAAGCTCCTTGGATTGCAAGCCCTGGCGCAGGCTCTTCTCTGGGATCGGGCTCTTTGGGCGATGCATTGCTGTGTCTTCCTGGCAGGAGGGCTGGGAGCAAGCTGAAAGCAGAGATGTGCATCCCTGGAGTCCTAAGCACTTGGCACCAGCCTTCATTTTAACTGTGCGAAAAGGGAGTCACGGCTCCTGCTGAGATGGAAACATCTCCCACCCTCCTGTGCTGCAGGAAATCTCCTCTCCAGCTCCTTCCCGCTGCCCAGGTTTCCAGGACGAGCATGGAACACTGCAGGTCTGGTGATGGGTCTGGAGCAGAGCAGGGTGCACTGTGCGAGGTGGATGTCACCCTCCAGGATCCAGTTCTTTCTTCTTTGCCTACTGGTCTGAGAGGATGAGGAAGCTGTGAAGTGACCGGCTGCTGCTGGAGCAAATCTGGGGCTGGACCCACACCCTGAGCTGCCACTTTTGCTACCGAATTGCTCTCCGGCAAGTCGGGACCCTCTCTGTGCCTCAGCTTCCCTGCTTGTGAAATGGGGGCAAAGCTGCTTCAAGAAGCAGCTGCAGGAACCAGATCTGCCAGGAGGTTTGGGACCATCGCTACCCTGCTCTGAAATCCATCCGTTTTGCAGAGACCCTCGATGTGCTGAGTGGAGGTCCCTGCTGCTGATCCGTTCTCCGTCTTCTCTTGCTTTATGAGTCTTCTTCTTGGAAAGCATGGAGGGGAGGGGACGTGAAAGGGGAACATTACTTGACTGTCATCCCATTTTATACTAATTTTAAATGAACTGTAACATTCAGGATGGCTGTGAGTGAGGATTCGAGTGATGCTCTGAGCATCCTATACCTTCCACCTTCCACTCTTGTTTGGTCAGTGCTTTATATTTAACACAGTATTTGGGGAGAAATGTTTCCTGTGGAGTAAGAAAGAAATAAAACCTTGAGATACCTCACTGCTGCCTGCTGGTCAAGGCAAAATGAGTTTTCTTGAAGGACCTGCAAAGAAACCCAAGCCCATTTGCTACCTGGCATCGTTCAAAGAACAAAAGAGCAGGGAACTATTGCCAGGCAGAGCCGGTCCTGGCGGCTCGACAGGGAAGGAGAAGCCGGCATGGCCAGAGGAGCTGGCAGCTGTGGGGAAATTTGGGCTGACTGGAGGGGAGCGATGGAGGGAACAGAGCCTTGCTGAGGTCTGGGGGGGTCTCTAAGCCAAGGGTTTTCCTTGAGGAAAACCAGAACTTGCTGAGTTTGCTGCCTCAAGCCATCCTGTTTGAGCTGAAAGGTCTCAAGCTCTTCGCCAAAGCAGTTTTGGCTCCTGCTCTGGCCCGTCCTTTCTGTCCTTGCAGTGCCTGAGCCTGCGTTTGATAGAAACACAGACCCGAAAGGCACCATGCACAGATAAACCCCTGTCCATCATCTCCCCTGGCCTCTCCTATAGCTGCCAGCTCCTCCTGAGCAAACAAGATTCGGCCCCATGCAAGGAGTCTGCCAGACAGTGGCTGCCTCCTCTGGGACATGCCCCAGGCTGTGCACGTCCACTGCCTGCCCTCCTGCTTGCACCTCTCCCCTCACTGTCTCGCTCTGTCATCATGATCCTCCTGGCACTGGGTGGCATCTCCAGACACCTAGGGAGGTTCCCTGTCTGCAAGGAGAGCTGCTGAATTCATCCCGAAACCTGATCTGTCACTTCCCCGTCTCCTGTGGCTTCTCCCCGTCAGGTCTGGTAGCGGGGTGGGATGTCATCCTGCCACGCTGGGACACATCCCGCCTGGGCTTTGCTATCACCTTCCGATTCCCAAAGGGTCGTGAGGTGCCAAGTGCATCACAGGGTGGTTTGTCACCCACAAGGGTGACAGCGACAGGGGGGGATTCTCACCCCAAACGCACCCCGAGCACCACAGCGCTCCTTGCGCTAAAACCGCGGTGCCCCCCGCGGCGGGAGAGCAGCGAGGCCGGGGGCAGCCGCGGGCCCGGCCCGGGGCGGGCGCTGCGCGGCCCTGCGCGGAGGGAGGGGGCGCCGCGGGCGGCCGCGGGGGGGCGCCGCGGTGCTGCCGCGCTCCGTGCGCGCTGCGCTGCTCCCTGCGCTGCTCCCTGAGCTGCTCCGCGCGTCCTGCGCTCCCTGCGCTGCTCCGCGC
Source organism: Tinamus guttatus (assembly GCF_059628265.1). Classification (NCBI taxonomy): domain Eukaryota; kingdom Metazoa; phylum Chordata; class Aves; order Tinamiformes; family Tinamidae; genus Tinamus; species Tinamus guttatus. The sequence goes on along the minus strand of NW_028288825.1, from coordinate 836,321 downwards.
GCCCTGCGTTGCTCCCTGCGCTGCTCCGCGCGTCCTGCGCTCCGTGCGCTGCTCCCTGCGCTCCGTGCGCTGCTCCCTGCGCTGCTCCGCTCTTTGCGCTGCTCCGCACGCTGCAGCCCCGCCCTGGAGCCGGCCCCGCACGGTGAGTACCTCGCGCGGGGGGGCGCGGATGGAGCCTGTCCAGCGTCCCGTTTTCTTGGATTCTCCCTCTCGCCGCGGGTCGAGGTCCCTCTGCTTGCAGGCACCCTGCGCCCCCTTCTCCTGGGGTCTGTGCAGCCGGTCCCGCAGCTTCTCCTGGGGTCTATCCAGCCGGTCCCGCTGCCTGCCCGTGCGGGAAGAGTTGTGTTTATCCCCTTGGAAAGCCCCAAGCAGAGTTAGGGCTTGGGTGGTTGCCCGTGGCGACCAGCCCTGCCTTGCAAACAGCACCGGGCACAAGAAGCACCTGGGCACCCCTCTCCATCGCAGCACCCATGGGATCCTTCTCCCCTTGCGCGCTCCATATTTCACCTCCTTGCGACTATCTGGGACCCCTGGTCTTGGCATGAAGGTGACGGGATCGACCTTGTCCGGTGAGCATGGAGCAATTTCTTGTAGAGTTGTAACTGCCACAGAGAAAACTCAGGGGCGTTTGCCACTTGATTTCCAAGTGCCTATTTTCAGGGCTCTTCAGAGCAGTTAATTATCACTGGGAAAAAGAAAAAAGAAAAAAGAAAATACCACTAAGATCTTATAATTAGGCAGCCTACTGAGACCCGGCTGCTCAAAAGGCAGTTGAAAGCAAGCCCTCTCTTTAAGCTGCTCCTTGCGTGCCTGTGAGTAGAGGTGCGCAGCAGAGGGCTATCATTTGTACTCGCGCCTTACCACAGAGCTGATGCATGCTGGCAGCTCAAAAGAACCTGTAAAATAATGAAAACAGCAAGAAAAGAAGTGCTAGAGGACTCTTGCTTCCTTGAGTGGAGCGTGCTGCAGCCTGTTCCCTGCAGAACTGGGTCCCAAGTCATTATAATCTGCAGAGCTGGAACTGCTTTTAGGAAAAAATTTAGGCTTTGCAAGGCTGGAACTGCCTCTTGTTTTAACACAGGTCTGGAGTGCTGCAGCAGAACGGCTGCTGCTAATAATAACACGGTAAGGAGTTTACCGGCCCTGATCCGGCTAAAGACGGCAGCCAGGCTGGCACTGACTTTATCGAGCTCGGATCTGTCCCTAGATTAGGCAGATAAAACATGGGTGATAAAACGCCGGTCTCGAAAGTAGAGGCTTGATGTGAAATTGAGGGGAGGGAAGCGGGGAAGCAGGACGGGCGCCGGGCAGGACTCGCTCTCGGAGCCCACGTCGGAGCTGCCGAGCCTGGAGCGGTCTCATTTCCTCTCCGAGTTATAATTCGTTCCACATTGCAGCGCCGGAGCGGCCTCTCCCTCCGCTCGGAGCGTCTGGGCTGCGGCTGTCCCCATTATGCCCAGGCTGCAAGTCTGCACTGTTTCCGTTAAAATAATAATAATAAAAAACAAAAAAGAGGAAAATTTCAAATAGGAACCTGGGGAAATAGTTTTTCTGCTTGTAGCTGTGGGATGGCTGTAGCCAAAATCTCACCCGCCTGCTCGTGCATGCACACACGCTCATGTGGAGCTGGCGTCTACTTTGGGATAATCCCTAGGGAAATTCCAGGAGATTAAAAAGTGCTTTAATAGTGTTGCTGCTCCTCCCAAAAGGGAGTAAGATGACCTGGTGGCTACAGGTTGATTGGCTTGATGTCGGCCTGCCTGGGGAAAACAAGATGATACCTGGCTCAGGGTTTAATTGATTAAAGACTTGCTGCACAGCATGAATTTTGTTCCTGATGCTCGTGGCTCCATGGAAAACAACTCTTGTCAGGCAGGAGTGATTTCATTCCCTACTGAGAGAGGTGACTGCATGACTGTGCTGCACTTTTGTGAAGGCATCCGAGTTATGCAATGTGATATTTCTGTTAAAATCTGCACTCTATGGTAATAAAAAGAGTCTCTGCAGCAGTTAGAGCTGACATGACGCCATGTCATGGAAGCCTGTACTAAATAAACCTGATCTGTAGCAAAAGCAGCTGTCAGAGGAGGTTTTCACCCACTGCTGGGCATTGCTAGGAAGGAGTTTTGGTGCTTTCATAGCAATCAGGAGAGAGATGCAGATTGTTTCTGGAAGAGCCTGTAGATGACACACAGGTCAGTACAGTGTTAATAGCATCCAGAGCAGGCTGACGAGCAGCAGTGTCGTTAGAGCTGAATGGAAACCTTGTTGCACCAAGAAGTCCTGGCTGGAGCCTGGAGTGTTTTCCCATTCCTCCTTGGGATGAGGAATTAAGCACTCACCAAGCTTCCCACAGGAGCCGATGGGCAGACGGGAGGGAGGGAGAAAGAGGGAGCGGGGGGCTCCGTTAAAGCACCTAAACACTCTCACGGAGTCGGGAGAAAAATACTTGGGATTCAAAAACTCGTTAATGGAGCAGGGAAAAGCATGATGAGACTCACTGTCTGGAAGCTGAAGCCAGACACGTTGGAAATAAGGCATAAATATTTAAATGGAGAGAGTGATTAATCATAGGAAGAAGCCGTGGGAGGCGGAGGCAGCTTCAGCACCTCCTTGCCGCTGGCATCCCGGCCGGGCGCCTTTCCGAAAGTTTCCTCCGCAGCCCAAACGGCGCTTGGGAGTTGCTGGAGGCGGCTGGACAGAGCTGCAGCCGTGATAGGGAGATCTGATTAGGTGGCACTTTCCTCATCAGCCTTTGCAGAGCCACGGAAAAGCTTTTCCATTGCTTCCTTTTTCCGAGAGACGCCCATGAAGTGACGGGCGGGCGCTGAGCAGGTGCCTCTTCTCTTCCGTTCTGGGTTGCACAGGCGAGAGCACCGCGTGCTCCGGGCTTCTCCCCGTCCCCGCAGCCCACAGGGAGCACCTGGGCGAGCATCCCGTGGGCGCCGGTGCCGGGCCCCGCCGAGCCGGTGCCGCCTGTCCCTCTTCCAGGAGCGGGAGGATGCGCGCCGCAGCGGGAAGCCCAAGGCTTGCCTTGAGGATGAGGACGGAGGGAAGGAGGAAGGGCACCTGAGGAGCGTGGCAAGGTAAGGCGCTTTGCTCCCAGCAGCGCAGTCCGATGTGGTCGTGGAGCGATGTGCATCAGCCACATGTGTTCAAAGCCCTTTGGCCTGGATGCAGAGTACATCCCATGGGAGCGAGACGGCTTCGGCGCGCTCGGAGACGGTCCATCCCAGTCACAGAGCCTCCGGGCTACCTCCTGCATAGCTCGCAGCAGCAAGTGCCAGGGAAAGCTTTGCCATATGGTGAGTAAGAAAGCAGAGCTTTGGAAAGTCTGGATCATGCTTCCTTAGCCACGGGCTTCATGTCCCCAGACAGCATAGGATGCAGGAGAGCACATTTATCTCCTGATGTCTGGAGGATTAAAACCATGTATTAGACTCTCTTCTGGAGAAAGTTGTGATTTCTCAGGTGGACTGGGCTGGTGCCTGATGCCCTCAGAGGCGGTTCAGGCTATTGGATAACACAAGGGCCAGGCTGGCAGCTCCTTTCTCTCCAAGCCTCATATTTTTTTTCCTAGTACTTGCTCTGCGAAACGGCTCTGCCCCTGCCCTCTGTAGGAGTCAGGTTTGATGGAGAGAACAGGAAAATAGCTGAGCTATAAATAACATATTCAAAAACCAGGCGGGGACCTGCAAGACGCAGTCTCACCGCCTATGATGTGGGCTTGAAGGAATGATCTTACCAACAGCAGATGTGAAGGGGTTTTGTTTTAGCCTGGATGGACAAGATGAGATTAGAGCTGTGCATTGAAAGTGGCAATTTGATAACAAAAGTTATTTTGTGTCTTGTGTCCTCAGTAGTAGGGTCTTCCCGGGACACTGGGGCAGTTTTCCTGTGCTAGGGACACGGGAAACAGGCTGGGATGCGCCTGGCAGGAGTCCCCGCGTGCAGCCCCAAGGCTGTTTCTGGGCGAGAAGGTGACCTCTCCCATTAGCAGCAGGGACGCTTTTTCTTCCCGAATTAGATGGTGGTTTGGAGCCTTTCCAGCACCAAAATCATTCTTCCTAACTGTGTCTGTCTTGGGGAGGGACGTCAGAGGCCTGGAAATGAGGAGATGCTTGCAAGCCCTGGGAATGGTTTATAACCCCGGGTTTGGGCAAACTCTGCCCTGTCCAACTCAGGAGGGCTCAAATTCTGTTCCTGGGCCTTTCCCCTCCGTGATTCATTCTGTAGCCTGGAATGGAGTCAGCGCTGGGCAAGTGCCAAGTGTTCCTGCATCCAGCACATGATTTAAGAGCCAGCCCCAGATGTTGGCAGCTGCATCGCCTGACCTTTATCTGCCTGCAGCAGAAAAGCCCTGTGGTCTTGGGCCTGTCCCCAGGGACCAAAGTACCCCATTGCTCCCCTCATAGTGCCTCAGTGGCTCATGCAATAAGGGTCCCCGTCATGGTCACCACCATCAGTGATGCCACCGGGTGTTTTAACATCCTTAGCATGCTAACAGCTGCCAGCAGGTTTGCCAGGGTAAGGACATTTTTAGAAAGGCTAATTAAAGCCCATTTTCACCCAATGGCTCTTAGCTAGCAAAGACATTTAGCAGTGACCTCCAAGTGCAATTTAATTTGCATCCAAGCTTTGTGCTTCACCTTTAAAAAATGGGATTGCTCTGTAAACTTGTTAGTCAAAGTGACTCCTAATGCTTTGGCTCCTGACCAGGAAGGTCCCTCTTGAGTCCCGGCTGTGACAAAACTGCTGGGCTCTGCTTTTCTCTCGCTGCAAGACCAGCTGCAGATAAGCACATTCCTGCTTAGGCAGGAGGGATCGCTATTAATATGTACAATGCGGAAATCTGGGGCTGCTCCAGGTCAAATTTTGGGGGACAAATCCATCCTGGGGCTAACTGGGCTGATCCCAAGGAGCCTGGAGGAACTTGGCTGGGTTTCCCAAGGGAAATCACCTTCTTGGCTCTCTTTTTTCCATATCAGAGGAGACAGCAGATAATCCACAGGCCACCAGCAACAGGCTGCCATGTGCTCCCCATGCCCCATCTGTGCCCCAAAGCTGGCTGCTTTGCTCTTGTTGGTCACACATGTGGCCTTCAGAGTCCTGATTCTTCCCGTTTTGTCTCTCTTCTGCCCAGCTGTGTCCCATGATGACCTCCCGCAAGATGTTTTATGGATCCTCCTCCACCATGGCTCCACCATCCAAGAACAGGCTGAAACGCCAGAGCCGGATTTTCTCCCAGGTCTTGTACCGGACGCTGAGCTATAAGGACCGGAGCTCGGCATCCTCCTTCTCCGCAGCTAACGGAGATGATCCAGCTGAGCTCTCCACCCAACTTTCCGCCCCGGGCGTCCTGAAGATCTTTGGGGGCAACATCTGTGCGGGCACCAACTACAAGAGCGTGTTGGCAACGGGCAGCTCAGGTGCGCGGGAGCTGGTCAAGGAGGCCTTGGAGCGCTACGGGCTGAGCCAGGCCGACGCGGGCCAGTTCGTGCTGTGCGACGTCGTGGGGCGCTTCGAGGGCGCCGAGAAGCGCTGGCAAACCGAAGGGCTGCGGGTGCTCGGCGACTCCGAGAAGCCGCTGCTCATCCAGGACCTGTGGAAGCCCAGGGAGGGCTTTTCCCGGCGCCTGGAGCTGCGCAGGAAGGTGGAGGTGGAGGAGCTGGCGTCCCGGGACGTGGACACCACGACCGCAGGTCAGAGCCAGGCGCAAGCGCTCGCGGGGGCCGGGAGAGGGTCAGGGAGCAGCTCCGGCCGCGGTGCTGGAGCAGAGCCCGGGAGCGGGTCGTGCACCAGGATGGCCGCAGCCCCGGCGATCAGCGCCCTCCTTTACGGATCAGCCAAGCTCGGCCGCTCGCTCCCGGCGAGAATGTGGCAGCTGCCGCAGGGACCCGCGGGCGCTTTGGCAGGAAGATGCTCGGGATGCGCCTGCTGCTCCCGGGGGCTGCACAGCTGTTGGGGCTGCAAGGAGACAACTGGCTGGGCACAAAGGCGATTTGGGGTCTGGGCACGATGGGCCCAGCTCCTGCAAAGAAGCACAGGGAGAAGATCCCAGCTAGAGCAGCGTGGAGGGGAAGAGCCTGTTTGTTGGTGGGCAGGACGTCACGGGGACAGCACCGATGGGAAATGGGCTCATCTCATCAGTTTTAAAAGCCTGTTTCCCATCCTATTTTAAAGCAGGAGGGAGTCTAGAAATGCAGCACAAGGGCAATCCAGTGTGACAAGCAACCGTATGGGTTTCCAGGGAGAGCATCCAGCTCCTGTGGTCCTAGGCTCCAAGCACAGGACCTGCCTCCCAGGCATAGGCAGCTGCTGGTTTCTTCAAAGTATCAGGAGAAACTTTTCATTTTAGCAATCAAAGAAATCTTGGTGCATTTTCTCCCCCCCTCTAAAAGCAAAGGGTGCTGTGAGATCCTGTGTCCTAAGGCAAGAGATGGGCCTGCACCTCCCTGGAATGTTCTTTCATCCCAGCAACTGCATGTTGTGCCCCAAAAATCAGGTTTGGGATTTCAGGAGTAGTTTGAGAGCCTATCCAGCTCCTCAAAGTCATTCCCACCCCATGGCACGCAGCACAGGCAGAGCTGCTCCTGCCACGTGCCTGGCACCAGGTTTGGGCCATGGGATGGGGTGAGGAGGATGTAGAGGTCAGCATCTGCTTTTAGCTCCTTCTTTTTTCCCCCCCAGTAGGGAATCAAAGAGAAGTTAAAAGCCTTGGAATAGCTGCAGGCTGGAGAGACTCTAAAAATGGCTCCTTTTGAGCAGAGAACAGGGAAAGAGCCAAGTGCAATAGCTGGAGCTGGCCGCGGGTTCCAGGGTCACCTACGCGCTTGCAAGCGTCCTGCTAGGATCCTGAGCTCACGTGGCTGTCAAGGGATGGGCATTGCTTCATTTGGGCAGTCCTGGTAGGGATGGCAGCTCCTCCATCCACCTGCTGCTGGAGGGGCATTTGGGGACAATGAGGAACCCCAGGCAACCTTACCAGGCTTACCTTTACCATGGAAAACACAACCTCGGCACAAGAGCAGCAGGACATCGGGCTCATGGCTCCCCAGAGCAAAGCGCAGAAATGCAGCAGAGCCGGATCCCTGTGGAAACACATCCCAGCAACTCCCAGCCTGGGGCATGGTCAGAGGCCCCAGGAAGGGCCCAGCTCTGTCACCCTGTGCTGAACTGGCAGGAAAGGCCCCACATCCATCTGTGACCTGTTAGCAAATGGCTTAAGAGTTTTATCTGCTCAGTTACCCATTATCCTAATTAGTTTATTAGCTGCTTCCCGCTGGGGTGGAGGGAACTCACTTGCTCTTGTTGTCACTAATTAGCAGTGCAGGTTGTGCAGCTCAGCTGCAAACGAGGGGCGACGTCGCCCTGCGGCGCCAGCGCCCAGCCCGGAGCGGGAGACGCGGCCACGGTGCTTGGCCTCCATCCTGCCTCCCTCCTGCTTTGGAAACCTGTCCCAGATTTGCCCCTTGCTCCTTCCTTGGCCCTTGCTGGCTGGGATTTCCTGGGAGTTTGGAGGCAGAATCGCTTCCACGCCTTGGGAAATGTGAAAGCGAAGTCTGTTATATCAAAAGACAGGGCTATTAAAAGGTATCTCTGAGGACCTGTAGGTGGAATGCAAATAAAAGCCGGTAGCATGGCTGCATCCTGGGGGATTCCTTTGGATTCGAGGTAGTGTTAGGAAGCACCAGCCCTGCATCAGTCCCTCCTGGGCACATCCAAAACCTCCCTCCTTGGTGACTACCCCCTTCTCCACTCCATTTTTCTGTCATTTAAGCCAGTAGCCATGGGCTCTCCTTGGCCTCGCTGCAGCTTTCCCGTTTTTTTTGGCTGATTTAGCCTGCAACTGAGAAAATGTTAGTAGTAGATTCAAAAAACACCCAGGTTTATAGGAGGCCCACGTTGCGTTCAGGAAAAGAGCCGTGTTTATCTTTCCAGGGCTGCGCTGGGGGAGCCGCCAGCCAAAAAGCAGCTTTTTCCTACCAGGTTTAATGCCACAAAATAAATACAGGAGCTTCCTTCCCCCTAGATAAGGGACCGGCGAGGGCTCGTCCATCCCAGCGTGGGACCCGGCGGCCCTGCTTGCTCCCGGCCCGGCTTGTGCTCCCGGGGGTGATAACCGGGGCCGTGGGGTCCAGACCCCCTTGGCCACCTGGGACAAACGTGGCCGAGGTTATCGCGGCCCCAAATCCGATGCTTTCCTGGGAAAGCAGCACCGCTGTTCCTGGGCTCCCCTTCCTGCGTTCCTGCAGTGAGCTCAGCACAGAGGCTCCATTCGCTCTCATGCCAGCGATGGGTGCGGGATGTTGGGGTGCCAGCCGCTTTCTTGGGAAGAGGGGCACAGGGAAGGGCATCTCCTGGCCACGCTGGGACTCGCTGCAGTCCCGCTGGGCCGTGTCGTGCCCTCCTCCTAAGGCACATGAGCAGCAGGGGTTATTTTCTCCCTCTCCCAGCCCCAGCGCTTTCATTTTTTTCCCAGCGCTCAGTTTAAAGCAAACAAACCAAAAAGGATGCGTTTCAGAGCCGGGAGCCCGTTCCTCACCAAATAAGGCCGGTGGCATTTTGGGGGTCTGAGCTTGTGAGTGTCCCTTTAAGCAGCCGGCATCTGGCTCCCGTCCCCAGTCCGGCTCGGTGCTCCGGAGCTCCGGAGCGCGGCTCCGGGAGCAGAGGCGCGAGCCGGGACTGTGGCCCCTCCGGAGCAGATCCTGCCACCGCAGTAAGCACCGAATGCCCGCGAGCGGCTCCGGGCAGGATGCCCGTGCAAGGTACATCCCGCCGCTTGGATCGCGCCGCTTTTCCCGGCGCGCGGGGGCAGCCGGTGCCTGCGGCAGCCCCGCTCCCTCGTGCGCGCTCCCGTTCCTCCCGCTCACGGCTCTTCCCCCGCCGGCACTGGGCAAAGTTGCCGGCGGCGGCTGCCGCAGCAGCTGGTCCTGCCGCAGCCCCGGCGCTCGCTCCGGCCCCGTGGATCCATCCCGGCCCTTTCCTTCGCTCTAGGCACCAGGCGCCCCAGCCCGGGGGGCAGCCAAGGATGCTGCAGAGGATGAGGAGGAGGTTTGGGGCACATGGCCGGGGGGGACAGGGTGATGATGGGGGGGACGCTGGCATAAAACAACCTCCTGTTGGCATATGGGGACCGTGTCTGTGTCACCCTTCGGGAAGGGCACGCTGGCCTCATGCCCCGCTCCCGGGGTGCTGCACGGGGGCCGTGGCTGCAGCGATGCTGCAGGCAGGAGGGTGGCACAAGGGGACAGGGGAGCTGGCGGGGGGTGGCCGGGGGGCTGACGGCCGCTCTCCCTCCCGCAGGGATCAACGCCCAGGCGCGGAGGCTGCAGCGGCACCGGGCCAAGGGGGCCGCGCGGCTCTGTGAGCGCCCCGGGCCCCCCCCGGCGCTGCGGCGCAGCCTCAGCGAGAGCAGCCTGGGCCGCGCGGCGCCGCGGCGCGACGACCCGCTCCGGCGCCACTACTCCACGCTGCCCGAGGCGCTGCGGGGCGCCCACGAGGGCCCCGCGCCGCCCGCCGCCACCATGCGCTTCTCCCTCTACCAGTCCCCGCACCTCCTGCTGCTGCAGGGCTACAGCGAGCAGCACGTGAGCACCGCGCCAGGCCCGCGGGACGGGGACATCTCGTGCGGTCACACTGGGTTGGGGTGCATGAGCATCCTGAAGGACGATGCTTCCAGCAGCATCTTCTCCCCTCTGTACCCGCTGTGTTGCTCATAGGTTGGGGTTGCTGCAAGAGCATCCTTAAGGACAATGTTTTCAGCTGCATCTTCTCCCCTCTGCCTCTGCTGTGTTGCCCGTGGGGGTTTGGGATTCCCCCGGAGCATCCTTGGGTACCATGGGGTTGGGAAAGAGCCAGGGAGAGGATGTGACTGTTGAGGGGTGTGTGTGTGCGTGTGCATGTGTGTGTGTGTGTGTGTGTGCATGCAGCAGGGACATGCATGGTGGCACATACATGGTGTCACATCCTTGGTGTCACATGCACGGTCACACATGCATGGTGGCACATGCACGGTGTCACTAGGGGTGCAAAGGCTCTGCAGGGGGTGGATGGCACCCACGCTGAGCCCCCGCTCACCCCATAGGACAGCCTGGTCTACCTGCTGAACCGCGAGCAGCACACAGTGGGGCAGCGCACGGCCGCCAGCAGCCCCAGCATCGCCCTGTGCGCCCCGGACATCCTGCCCCTGCACTGCACCCTGCGGCGGCTCCCGGGCGGCCGCCGGCGCCCGGACGAGCGGCTGCTGCTGGAGCCAGGCGCCGGCGCCGCCGTGGCCGTGAACTTCTGCGCGGCGGCGGGCCCGGTGCCGCTGCGCCACGGCGACCTGCTCTCGCTCGGCCTCTACTACCTGCTGCTCTACAAGGACCCCGGCAAGGCGCAGCCGCTGCCCGCGCAGACGCTGGCCCGGCTGCGCGCGCTGCAACGTGCTGCCACCGCCGCCGTCCCCAACCTGTGCGCGGGCTGCGGCGGCCGCCTGGCCCCGCGGCGCCCCGGCGGCGGCGGCACGGGCAGCGCGCCGGGAGCCGGCCCCAAGGCGTCGCGCCGGAGGCCGCTGCTGGAGTTCGAGCGCGCGGCCGAGGACGCGCTGCTGGGCCGCATCCTGAGCCTCATCGAGCCGGCGGGCGACGACCACAAGCTCACGCCCGCCTTCCTGCTCTGCCTCTGCGTGCAGCACTCGGCCACCGCCTTCGCGCCGGGGGACTTCGGGCAGCTGCTGCTCAAGGCGGCCAGGAGGATCCAGCGGACAGTGCGGGTCAGTCGGCCGCGCACGTCCCCCCGCACCCGTTTCCCACGGGCTCTTTCCTGGTGGCAGGAATGGGGTGATCAGCTGCTCCTGGGCCGTGTTGTCCCTCGGCTTGGTCCTATACTCACTGCTGCTCTTTCTCCCTGAGCCCAGGAGAAGACGCAGGAGCTGGCGGAGAAGCAGTCGCAGCAGTAAGTGTGACCGACCCTCCGCGCTCGCTTTCCTTGGGAAGGGGGCGAGCGCATCCCGCCAGGAGAGCCCCATTCCCAGCAGAACAGCCAGGGCAGTTGCCACCACCCTGTGGTCGTGGCCGTGAGCTCCCAGCCAGCCTGGGGACCCACTCGGGGCAGCATGTGCAGCCACAGCCATTCCCAGCAAGTTCTAGGAGGAGCCTCCCAGGCTTTATTATAAAAGGAAAAAAAAGAGTTCAGCCGTTGCTGAACTCAGCTTTCCAGATGCTTTTTATTTGTTTTGGTTTATTTTTGAACAGCCCAGTGCAGGCGGGCTGGATTTGAACTGCCACAGCTGGCACACGTAGCACATACTTCCCTGGGAGCTGCAGTGCGGCTGCGCTTACATACCGGATCCGAGCGGAGCCGTAGCCAGGGACGCTCTCCCTGTCTCCCCAGCCAGGATCCCGTGTCCCTGTCCCGCTTGACCATCACGGACCTGCTGCCGGACCTGCAGCACATCCTCTTCTGGATGTCCAACGCCATCGAGATCCTCTACTTTGTGCAGCAGAAGTCCCCCACCTACATCCAGAGCATGGAGGAGGAGCTGGATATCAAAGGCAGGACACGGGGCCCGTGGTGGCCGATGCCGTGGCCGGGAGGAGGGGATCAGCCAACCTCACCCTGCACATGGGGCACCCTGTGCTCCCATGGGTTCCGGGGGGAGCGAGGCACTGGACATCCCCATTCCCACACTGTGGGAGCTGGGCCGAGCCGCTGGCACGTTCTTAACTGGTGACAGCTCCACCAGACGGACAAAAATAGGAGCGCTGGGCAGGAGCGGAGAGCTGGGAGCAAGCTGGGATGGGAGCCCTGGGTGCGGGATGCAGCTGAGCACTGAGCTGCGTCCAGAATGGAGGGTCTTCCACGCCTGCTCTGATCAGAATGGAGGGTCTTCCATGCCTGCTCCGATCAGATGCTGTTCCCTGCATGGGGCCATCCCGACATCCTGCCCATAGCCGCCCAGCTGCCCAGCTCACTTAGGCATCATCTCCATCTCCTCCTCCCTAGGGTCCAAGGAGTCTCTGTTCTCCTCGACCATCACGGCGAGCGAGGAGGCGATGACGGTGCTGGAGGAGGTCATCATGTACACCTTCCAGCAGTGCGTCTACTACATCTCCAAGGTGTGCACTCTGTGTGGGGGCTTCCATGGACAGCAGCAGCCCATGTCGGCTCCCATGTTCCACATTCGCAGCACGCCGAGGTGTTTTCCTTTGGGTTGAAAAGCTCCGATTTTGGTTACTTCCCAAGGAAAGCATCGCACGCTGGCGGCGCTTCCCCAGATTGGGAGAGGGAGGAGCGCGGGGAAAGCGGGAGCCCGCGCCGCACAAGGGGCCGATTCACGGGGAGAGCGGACAGAGCGCGCAGTGTGCGGGGCAGAAAGGCCGCTGTGTCCGCGGCGCCGGCCGCTTCCCGCGAGCTCGCAGGACCACGCGGCCTTTTTGCCGGCATCTGGGCGGATTTCTTCCATGCGGCTCTCGTGGGGCTAAACTTGCCTGAAAACGTCAGCTGCTCCGTTGGCTCTGCCACAGCCTCCATGCTTTAGCCTCCGGGAGGCAGCTGTTGGATGCTGCTCTTAAGCCATAGGGAAAGGTCCTTTTGCAGAAGAGATGAGGTCTGAAGGGTTTGTCCGAGGGGGGAAAAAAGCGGGAAAGGATAAAAAGGAGCCCGTCCTGCCGCGTGTCCCCGCAGTGTCTGTATGTGTCGCTGCCCGCGCTGCTGGAGTGCAACCCCTTCCAGAACGAGGGCCGTGAGCCATGGCGGCCGGCGCCCGCGCTGCCCGACGAGCTGCGCCGCGTCGTGCTGGTCTACCAGGCGGCGCTGGACCTGCTGCGCCAGTACGAGGTGCACCCCGAGGTCACGTCGCAGATGTTCGCCTACCTCTTCTTCTTCTCCAACACGCTGCTCTTCAACCAGCTCCTGGAAAAGGGTCAGTCCATGGCGAGCGCCCAGCTGGGGCCAGGTGCTCCGTGCCTGGCTGGTGCTGATGGCTGTGAGGGAGCATCCCGGGGTGGTGGAAAGCAGGTCCATCCCTATCCCCGGCCTTGGGAGGTTGTGGGGCTGGGAGAAGGGGAAGGTTGAGGCGGCAACATCTCAGCACCATCCTCACGGGAAGGCTGAACCCAGATCCAGCTCTGGGCCAGCCCATCTCTTCCCTCCAGGAGGTGATAGACCTCGTGCCTGCTTGGAGTGAGAGCAGCAAGACAGCTGCAGCTTTGCACCCAAGCAGACACCAAGGACACCACCTTCCCCAGAGCCACCTGCTTGCCGAGCCCCCGTTTTTAATTGAGAAGCAAGATTTTGCTCATTAGCCCTAATTAACCCAGCGGGTTGTGGCACGCGGGCAGTCCCAAACCCCAGCACGGGGGCAGCCCGGGGCAGCGCTGATCCCTGCGTCCCGCAGGCTGCTCCCTGGGCTGCTTCCACTGGAGCCAGGGCGTGCGGCTGCGCGCCTGCATGCGGCTGCTGCTCGAGTGGCTGCGCGGCGCCGGCTTCGAGCAGCTGGCCCGGCAGTTCTTCGCCAAGCTGGCCAGCGCCGCCGACCTGCTGGCCATGCCCGGCTCCCAGCTGCTGCAGGTGAGGGCGGCGGGGAGCCCGTGCGGGCGCGCGCGGCGGTGGCGGCGGCGCTGCCGGTGACGCGGTGCCTCGGTGCAGATGAGCTGGCCGTGCCTGCGAGGCGAGTTCCCCGCGCTGAGCCCCGCGCAGCTGCGGCGCCTGCTGAGCCACTGCCAGGCGGCCATGGACGTGGGCCCCGTGGCGGCGTGGCGGCCCGACGGCGAGGACAGCGCGGCCGCGCTGCGGCACGGTGAGCCCCGGGACGGGGGACAACCGCGCGGGTGGGATCCCGGGCTCTCAGGGGGATGCTGTGTCGCACCGTGTCCCCCTTCCTCCCCATTGCAGCGGGGAGGATGTGCGTGTTGGGAAGTGTTTTGGGGAGCTGGAGAAGAGCGGGGCCAGCGCGAGCCTCCCTGTTGTCCCCCTGCAGAGGAGGTGCTCGAGTCCTTCGACAACCACCCGCCCATCGTCCTGCCCAGCGGCGGCTTCAAGGTGGACCTGGACGTGGAGACGCTGGACGACAACATCTACCGGCACCTCCTCTACATCCGCCACTTCCTCTGGAGCCTGCGGAGCAAGAGCCCCCCTGGCGGCAATGGGACGAGCCCAGTCCCTGCCAAGGTAGCCATGCTCTCCCATTGGGATAGAGGGTCTCCGGGCCCTTTATCCCGCCTATGGGACCTGCTAGGGTGGTCAGGAGCAAGGGCTCCCATCCGTGCTCACCTGTGTGCTTGGTGGGGGTTAACTCCTGCTAATCCCCCTGGGAGGGCGGGAAGGAGAGCGGGAAGGAGAGCGGGAAGGATGGAACGAACCCAGCAACCTCCTTAGCGGGAGGCTGGCGAGGGGGAGCTGTGCGTGCCGCCCGCTCACGCCGAGCGTTTCTCTCCCTCCAAAGCACGAGGTCCCCGGCGCAATCCACGTCCCCGAGGTGCCCGAGAGCCCCGGCCCCACGCTGGGGGGCACCTCGGGCTGCGCAGAGCCGGACGGGGGCCCTGGCAGCAGCGAGGAGCCGCTGCAGGAGAAGCTGCAGCAGCTGCAGCTGGGCCGAGGCGCAGCCACCATGGACCCCTCCTGCCTCCTCACGCCGCCCACCACCCCCCTCAACTTGGAGCCCGGCAGCCCCGAGCCCCCCGCGGGCACCAGCCTCCCGGAGCTGCGCAGAAACGGCCCGAGCGGCACCAAGGGCGCCAGCCCGGAGGGCAGCGGTACCGGCCCGAGCGCCCTGCAAGGTCAGCGCGATGTGGGGCTCGGCGGGCACTTCCCCTGCAGCGGGGCGCGGGGGAGCTGGGACCATGCTGGGGGGTAACAGGGTCCCTCCGCGCTGCCAGGCTGCTCTCCCACCCCCTACGACTACCCCACGCCGGCGTCCTCCAGCCGCAGCTCGGCCACCGACGACTTCTGCTACGTGTTCGTGGTGGAGCTGGAGAGGGGCCCCCTCGGGCTGGGCATGGGGCTCATCGACGGCTTGGTGAGTTTCCACCGACCGCGCCGCAGGTCGCGTCGGCCCCGGGGCAACCGGCTACGGCCAGCGCCGGCAGCGAGGCGGGCGGCTGCTCCCGGGCAACGGAGGGGCTTTGCAGGAGAAACGCCGCGCGCGCCGAGCCCGGCACATCTGTCCTGCAGCTGCAGCGCTGGCGGGCCCAAAGCTGGCGCGGAGGAGCGTGACTCAGCTGGGGTCTCTCCTCCGCCCCTGGGTGCCGCGTGGCCACTCGTCATCCCTGTGCCGGAGGCTCCTAGGGCAGCCCCGCTGCTCGGAGGAGGGACACGCTGTGCTCTGGTTTAGCACGATGGGTCGCTTATTAAGCGGCCCTGCGTGGCAGTGCACTAGGCTGTAGGAAATGGGGCATCGCTCAGGCCCATCCTGGAGCAAGGAGCTCCAGGCAGGGCGTGGGGCTCATTAACCTGGTGCCTCTAATTGCTGCCCCAGCAAGATCACCCCATGCTCCTTGTTGTGTCCAAGCAGGGCCACCAAGCTGCAGGCTGCTCTTTCCCAGCCGGCCCTGCTAGCGCTGCTGTCCCGACCGTGGGTTTGTCACCCGGGGCCGGGCTGGGCGCTCACCCCCGTCCCTGTCCCCAGCACACGCCGCTCTGCTCGCCCGGCATCTACATCCGCACGCTGGTGCCGGCCAGCCCCGCGGCCGCCGACGGCCGCCTCTCCCTCGGGGACCGCATCCTGGCCGTCAACGGCACCAGCCTCATCGGCGCCGACTACCAGAGGTGAGTAGGAGGCGAGCGCCGAGGCCCCATTTTTTGGCTGTTTCGCGGCACGGAGATGCCCGGTCTGCTGGTGGCTGTTGCTACTCATAGCAAATAAAACATCGGAGCCAGTGCAAGGGCAGGCGTTAGAGAGCAGAGCTACCTAAGCACTAACCTGGGGGTGGTGAGATGGGGCATTTGTGAGAGGACGCGGGGGGAACTGTGAGCACGGGGAGGTGCAGGGAGAGCCGGTGTTCACTGCGCGCTGTTGCTGGTCTCTGCAGTGCTGTGGATCTGATCCGCTCCGGAGGGAAGAAGCTGCGGTTCCTGGTTGCCAAGTCAGACATGGAAATAGCCAAAAAAATCAGTTCCAGCTCCTCTCCCTCCTTGTAGTGCTGGTGGTACGAGGGTTGTTCTGCAGCGGTTTCTGGGTGCAGCCCTGGGCAGGGCTGAGCCCTTGGATAGCAGGAGGGAGAACTGGGACTCCAGCCCTGCCCTGCCTCCTGCCAGGGGTGGAAGGAGACGCAAGGATGCTGCAAACTTCTCCCATGGCGCTGGCTGGGAGCATCATTCCCTAATCCGTTGCCGGCCTCACCTTATGCCCCGTGTCTTCCCTCTCGGGATTCCTCCTGCTCTTATGTTGCTTGTGGCAGAGGGCAGGAAGGGGACGTGCCCCCTGGAGCGGGCACCTCCACTCCACCCGGTCACAGCCTGGTGCCAGATTTCCCATTCTGCCGCAGGGCCGGGGGGCACCTTCCAGCTCTCCCATGCTCTGCTGCTGGCGGATGACAGACCTGAGACACCCTTGGAATCCGGAGGCTTCCACGAGAGCCACGAACCGCCGTTCCACGGCACAGGATCCCAAGCAGGCCATTGCCATCCCGCTGCTGCTGCCTGAGGGAGGAGCCGTAGTGCCTTACTGCTGCCAGGCGCGATGGAGCTCCCACATGGAAAATGGAGCTCCCACATGGAAAACGGGGCTGCCTCCCGCAGCGAGTCCCTGCGAGGCTTGGGGAACAGCCCTCGGGAGAAGAGCTCTCCCCTCTGCCCTCCCGCACGCCAGGTTTGCTGCCCAGCTCCGGCACCTCGCTCCAGGCAGAAGCGCCCAACTCCTCAACGCAGGGCCAGCCCGGGGGGCACGTGCAAGCAGGTCCCACTCAGGTGTTGCTGCCCCTTTGGTTAATGCACCTCCATCCTGGGCCTGGAGGGCCTGTGCCTGCTGTCACCGGCGACATGTGGTCCCAAACCAGAAGTGTGACAACACCCGGACAGACAACGTCTTGGCACCGTGTCCCGCTCCTCTCCCTGCAGCTCTCCCAGGCCACCCTGTTTCCTGCCGAGCTCAGAGCACATCAGCAGCGTTTGCTGCTGACAGGTGACAAAGGTTCCTCTCGAAGGGCAGGATGACTCGTCCCCCACCTGCTGCCAGCAGGAATGGTGTCAGCAGAGCCGAGGTGGCAGCTCCACCGTGCGGCTGCCTGGGCCCCTGCACACACAGCCCCCCACGCCCCATAAGCTCTGTGTGCTTTTAGCAACATTAACGGGATAAACCTGACCTCATTTCCACATATAGACAGAGACTGAGGCCTAGTTCGGCTGAACCCTATTAAAACAGACTACCACAAAGCCCTACATTATGTCCTGCACTTAACCAGCCAGCACGGTCCAGGCTCTGCAGCAGATTAGATACCAGCGTGGCACTTCACAGCAGCGATTCTCCACGGACTGCGATGCTAAAAACGGGGCACTAAACAAGTTGGCCTTAATTAAACCTTAGATATTTCATGGCTACAGTTTGGTTCCCGTGCTTTTAGTGCTGCACTTCACAGGCTGCAGAAGGAGAGCGGTATCAAAGTAACGCGTGCAGTGGGAACACGCAGGTGACTGGAACTGGATGCACCCCGGACTGCCTTTGCTAGGGCAAAATGGACAAAGCACCTACACTGAACTGCTAGTGCCTTGCTCTCCTGCTGGGCCACGCTCACATCCGAAAGCCTGGGGCACCACCACGCCAAGGGCTGGGATAAACGTATCGCTCACCGGGATAAACGAGTTCCTGGGCAGCTGCACGTTCTCCTCATCTCCCTCTGGCCCAGGAGGGAGGGCTCGGAGGAGTCCAGGCTCCCTCTGCGTCTTGCTGGGACTGACCCCCAAAACGGGAGACAGCCCTCGAGCTCTGTGTTGCTCACAGGGCAGTGAGGTATTTAAACAAATTGTAAATAAACCCTGCTATTTCCTAGCGTGCATGAGGGCTTGCTTCTTCAAGGAGGAGCAGTGTGACATACTTATTTCCCCAACCTGTTAATACTGTACAGCTGGAATGTGTATAAACCTGTAGTGCAGATGCAGAACACAGCATGACACCTGTCTGACATGGGGCTGATGCGTGCTAAGAAATACTCTTGGTGTCAACAATAAACTGGATCAATAAATCTCTCTCACCTCCTGTCTGGTGGGTGTATCTTGGTTCCTGACACGTTCACTGTGCTGGTGACACAAAAGGCCAGCGAAGGCTCATAGCAGACTTAACAGAGCCACTTGTGCTATCTCTGCCACACATGGACCTTTGCTTGGCCCATCTGCTACAAGCACAGAAGGAAGAGAAGCAGCTCATGCATAACCAGGGTGTTGCAAGGGAAAAAGGGCAGGGAGGAACAAATCAGAGGACAGGGAGGTAAAGAAAGAACATCTCCCAAGGACAAGGTTTGCAGGCACTTACCCTCCTGCCACATTCACATACACCCACTGGGATTTTCCATCTACAGTGGTTAAGGAGAGCTAAGACATAAACAAGTGACAGCACTAGGAAAGAGAAGCACAACAGCCTTGGGCCAGAACAGTTTCTCAGCTCTTCTTTTTCCCGTTTTCATGTGCAATCATTTTCCTCACTTCCAGTTCAGAGCAGGGCCTCAGCCGTGAGTGCCAGCAGCAGATTAACTACAACAGAGGCAGGAGCCTCTCCGAAACCCATCATCTCTCACCCTGGCATGAAGCCAGTGCCCCCTTCTAGGAGCCGGCTGACGATCCTCAGGGCAAAGGGGAGGGATGCATTTGCATCTCTCTGAAGCGGTGTAGTGGCCACGTCCACAGGCGGGGTGAACACAAACTGAGCCACGCTTGGCATTTTCAGCAGGTTCATGAGCTCAGTTGCCCGGATGAGGATCTCCTCACGGTCCTCCTCACAGTACACAGAGGTGACAGCAGGGTTCTGCACAAACATCCTCATCTTGGACAGGAACAAGGACACTCTGTGGGAGAGAAGGACACTGGTCTTCAGTAGGCAGGACCTTTACAACCAGCAAGGTCACTACTCAAGCCTGTGTTCCACAAAAGAGTTTGTTGCAGGGGAACACCAGATGCAGAATAGCCCTTCCTCCTCACACACAGAGTACGTCGCCATACAAACCCCACTTCCCCAAACTATGCTCCTCCACAGCTTGTTTCCTCACTCCTGCTTCCGTTCCACCAGCTGCCAAGTCTGATCGTAACAGTGAGGGTGACAGAGCACTGGAAAAGGTTGCCAAGACAGGTTGCGGAGTCTCCTTGTCTGGAGATCTTCAAAACCCGCTTGGACGCAGTCCTGTGCCACGTGCTCTAGGTGACCCTGCGTGTGCAGGGCGGATGGACCAGATGACCTCCAGAGGTCCCTTCCGACCTTAAGCATTCTATGATTCTATGATTTAGGGTGGCAAATACTTGCATTTGAACTCATCAGATCTCTGTGCTTCAGCCCTGTGCGCTTCTCTGCCACCCCTCCTCACCTGGGAATCAAGTCCTGGCTGCGAGCTGCCAGCTTGGTCAACGTGGTCATGAGGACAGTGATGACACGGGGCTCGTAGCTGGGGACGCTGGCCAGGGGCCGGATCTGGGTGATTTCAAACAACGTGGCTTCCAGAGCCTCGAAGAACAGGTTGATCTGCTCCACAGTGCAGCGCTTGTCGTAGGACACGGACAGGTACTCTCCAATAGCCCACACCTAAAACAAAGGCAGATGCACTCAGGACAAGCTGAAGCAAAAGGCACCGAATCCTTTTTAGGGAACAGCAAATTGGATTAGGTAGCACTAAGATGAAGGAAAGGGAAGAAGACCAGAAAATGCACCATAGCTGGAACATCCAGTGACAGAAGTGGGCAGGCCCCACTTACCACATGGGTAAAGAGGGGCTCCTTGTTCCGGATGTTGCTGACGGATCCTGAGAAATCCAGAAGCTCCTTGGACAGTTCCACGATGAGTGCAGGGTGCAACTTGCAGAGGGTGATCAGCTGTGAGCTCAGTGCCCTAAAGGAGAGCAGTGGGGAACACTCAGGCCATGGCTGAATCAGAGGTATGAGCTTCATCTGGCCATAGGCACACAGGTTTGTGATTACCCTAAGGCACATTCCCAAAACAGTGTGCAGAGCAGCACAACTTACTGCTTGGCTGATCTCACCTGTACACATCATCTTTAAACGCTGGGATCTCGTAGAGCTGGTCACTCCTCTGCAGCACCAACAGTACCAGCTGGTTTATCAGGGGTTTATCTGCAAACTGAGACACAGCTTTTGTATTAGTGATGCTCAGCAGCCAAAATCCAAACTACCCAACCAGACAAGACGAAGCTGGCACAGAAACAGCTTAGCAGGAGGAACGAAGCAGCCAAGAGGCACTCATTCTGCTCCTGCCTGCCCGTTTTATGGAGAGAAAGCACGAACGCCGATGCTGCACCACGGAGCTTTTTGCTTCTCTGGATAAAGCAGCTGTCTCAGCCTATGTTCATGCCAGTATTAGTCCACTTCACCCTCCCTTCATTCATCCCTCTGTCAAGGTTGCAGAATCTCAACACTTTGGCCTTTATGGATGTTATCCATGTAACAAGAGATCCGCTGCCCAGCATGTCCAGGAGCCAAACTGCCTCAAGAGTGCCTACCTCTGTCACCACGCTGAAGAAGAGCTCCAGTAGGACAGGGACGGTCTCTGCACACTGCACGACCCTGGGGCTGCTGGCCAGGGGTCCCAGCAGCTGCCGAAGAGGAACCAGACTGGGGACAACAGATAAGCTACTGTTGAAGCAGGCTGCATCGTAGCTACTCATCCAGCTCTCCCTTCCATACTCCCCCACAAGACTTGTGAGCACTTGGCAAAGAGAACACCAGAAGGCCCAGCCCAGCGCACCGCAGCTGATGCCAGCTAAGAGCAGCTACACCTTTCTGCCAAACCCCAGTGCTGCCTTCCAGATGTGGATGGCTCAGGCAAACCCACCTGCGGCTGCCCCTACCTCTCCGGGGGGTCTTCGGGGGTTGACTCGATGCGCAGGAGGTACTGGAATGTGCTCTTGTAGAGGGGGTGGCGAAAGGCCTCCAAACAGGTCGCTGGTTTCACAGCTGGGTCACAGGCTGCCTTCTCAGAAGCAGAGGGAGAGGGGGACCTGGCAGAAGGCACACAGTATAGGCTGCGGTGGGGAAACAGGCTGGACCTTGATTGGGATCCTGGATGATAACTACCCTGCCACTGAAACAGGGACAGCCAGCCAGCCCAGGCCAAGTCTCCTGGAAGGCAGAAAACCAGGACGGCAGGAATGTTGAGTAAAAGCCTCCAGCCCAACCACAGCCCCCAGGCTCAGGTGGTAGTTCCAGAATTGCTCCTGTATCCCTCCTAAGAAAGAAGGAAATGGTGCTCTGTGTCCCTCATAGCCCACCAACTTCCTGCTTCTCTAAGGGCTCCAAAAAGTGGTGCTAATATCAAGGAAGACAAGGAAGAGCATGGGTACATCTGTGACAGTCAGTCCCAGATCTATCCCAGTCCCAGTCTCCCTAGAGACTCCTCAAGACCCTCCTGACCTTAAGAGGGAACTTACATTTGCATCCATGACCACAAATTGGCTATGCTATGGCCAATGTCAAGACTCTGATTAGCAAGCAAGAGGAGGGAAAGGCAGCCTTACCTCAGCTGGATGTCCAGAGCTGCTGTCAAACAGGGCAGATCGAGTAGCAAATGGAAGATCTCAACGGCTGTGCCTGCATCCAGCAGAAATGGAAGAAGGTCCACAAACTCAGAGATAAGGGATGGGCTGTTCCAAGCCAGAAACTGCAGGGAACAAACACCAATTGCTGCACTAACCCTGTCACTCTGCCCTGTGGCCCAGCTGATTCTCTGACTAAGACCAAAGGGAATGGAGAAGAGAAAGTCACATGTGAAAAGCAAGAAGAGAGAAAGCTGAGAGTTCCATGAAGAGCTGGGGAGGCTACTGGTAGCTCATCACGGGTTCCTGGCAGCTGGTTCAGTGGCTGGCAAGCTGCAACTTATTGAAGTCTTCCAGAAACAAAGAACTGGCTCTTAGCTGTGCTCACTGACCCAGCATGGAGGGCCTTCCTTGGCCATCTCCCAACAGGAGGGCACCACAAGCTCCTTTGCGAGCATTTTTATGAGGGTTGATCTCAAGATCTGTCTTGAGAATTTGCAAGTAAATTAAGTTCTCATAGCCTCTAAAAATTGGTACCCAAGCTCAGTGCACTCCATAGGAAGGAAATAAACTCGTCAGGAACATTCTGGGATCTGGTCTGTGCCAAAAGCCAGACCTTCCCCTCCACCACAGCCTGATCTAGCTGCTAAATCTAGCTCCTTTCTAGCAGTGCCACAGAGGAACAGGGAGGGCTCTGAACTGCACCATCAGACATCTGGAGGGCTCTGGAGGGCACCAAAATACACACACAACAGGCTCCCCACTGTGCTGCTCCAGCAAGAGGTACCTTGAAGAGATTTGGGAAGCTCTGTCTGAATATGCTGGAGGTGTCAGTGAAGAGCTGGCTGTTGTCTTTGCAGAACAGGATGAACTCAAAGGCCAGTGGCTGGTTGTGGAAGAGCTGAGCTGGGATCTCAGTGAATAAGTGTTTGTAGATTGCATCAGAGTCCACAGCTGCCATCTCACCTGGGAGGACAGAGCACAACCTGAGCACAGCACACACTCAATGGCTACGTAAAGCCCAGATCTGAGGTATGTTAACCCAGAGTGCAGGGCAGCACAGCTCCAGCGTCTCCAGGAGAGGCATCACCCACTCTGGAGCATAACCAAGGTTGAACTACCAGCTCTGGCAGCCTGGAACCAGAACAAAAGGCTGTGCTGAGAACATGCACGACTAGAGTGTGGAGCAGGGGTGAGCACTGCTGACTTACTGTGGTTCAGGAAGTACTGGGCAATGGGCAGCAGCGCCCTGGCGTAGCTGAGGTCCCCACTGATTCTGTCATGCAGCATCTTCATGGAGGAGAGCGTGCGGTACACATAGGAAGTGTCCTGTTTGCAGATGATGTCCAGGATCGTCACCGCCTCGATGAGACACTGCAGGGGAGCAAAGAGCCAGGTCAGAAACTGCAGAGGGAAGTGGGAGAGATCCATTTCCCAGAGCTCTGGTCCCTCCTCGGTGTACCTACAGCTTTCTGCAGTTCCTCATCATCTTTCTTGAGGGCCCCTGGAGAGAAAGCAATCAAAGTTAAACTCTGCGTTCAAACAGGTACATTAGTCCGTCACTTTCAGCACAGGCCCAGATTTCAGGATAGCTGAGAGGAAATAACAGTTCCGATTTCAGGCTTTGGATTAATGAAAGCCAAGAAACAGAGAATATGAAGACATTCCCTGGAAATCAAGGACAGGAAGCAGAACATGGACTTTGCCTCCAAATCCCTCTCAAGGCTGGTCAACAACTTGCACCAGCAGCCGAAGCTGATCCCATGCCTAGACCCTACCTCTCCACTCTAGGCAGAGAGATTCCAGTCCCCAGAGGCACAAAACAGAAGCATTTTGAGGAAGAGGCCCAAGCAGGCACCGAGGACCGTTCACGGTAGGACTCACGGCGGTTGCTCTGCTCCAAGAGCCGCTGGCAGTACTCAAAGGCCTTTTCCCTCAGACGTTCCTTCGGGGGCAGCAGGTGACTGGATGTGGATGTAACTGAGACCAAGGACATGACCGAGCCATCCGTTTCTGACCTGTCATCTACAAAGGAAAGATCACCAGGTATCAGGCAAGCAAAGGACAGTGTAACCCACAGAGGTGCCCAGCAACAGAGAGGGAGCTGTCTGTAACCAGGTGAACTGGGAGGTAAAGGAGCCTGGAGAAGGAGGGACATGGGTAACGCTCTGGTAGCGCTAGGGAGATGCTGTCACCCAACACCCAGAACTGTGTTCCCAGAGATCCACAGCAAGTTCTCCCAAAATCCTGGGAACTACTCTACAAGTAACTCCTTGTTGAGGGGTCAGTTTGGAGGTTCTGTGATACTACTTCCCAAGTATCTCTTGCTCTTACAGCAAGAGCCCTGAATTGCAACCTACAGCTATCAGGCCCAGACCCTGCCACTTGCAGGGTTTCTGCCACCAAATGAGCTCAGGACACACACTGCTCTGGGGGTGCAATCCACACCGGCCGCAGACTTTCAGTTGGCACCTGAATCAGGGGTACTCAGCCCGTCGCCCCCATAGCAGAGCAGCCACTTTCTCAGCATGGAGAAGGCCTGCATGTTGAGCCACTGGTCTTCTGTGTAGTGCTGAGCCAGCGAGAGCACTGTGAAGAAGTCTGTGGCAATGGCACCGTCCACTTCCGTCACAGGGCCAGGCTGGGAGGAAAGATGCACTAGGTCAGAATCCCAGGGAGAGTCTAAGCAAGAGCTCACCTACCCCATGGAGACAAGCAGTCCTTATTTGTATGTACCTTGGGGCCTGCAGAGGGACAGTTCTCCAGAGAGAGAAAACTGCTGAATTTTACATTCATTTTCCCTAGCAGAGACACCCCAAACACTTTCCCTCGATCCAAAAAAGGCCCCATTTGCAATATCTTTAGTTCAAGGTACATGATCACCAAAAGACACTCCCTCACACCTGCTTCATGGGCCAAAGTTCTGGCGCCACAGCATGTCCTGAATTGTGGGGCTATAATTCCCCCTTGCTTTGAGTTCCTGTGTCTTGACCACTTCCCCCAGACAAAGAAACAAAGAGCAGCAGCTGAATTGGGAACTAGTAAATGCCCCTGTGGGAAGACCACAGCAAGGCAGCACTCACCTGTCTTGCTCTGGGGTTGGAGAAGAAGCCTCCAGAGGACTGAGGGACTCCTTGCTGGGTGCTCGCATACCTCAGCCAGTCGACCATCTTTTTACTGACCACATTGATCTGCTCTGTACAGGGAAAGTCACGAGGTCATTGCTAAAGCACATGCAGAAGGGGCCTCTGCTGCACTCTGCAGCTGCCTTTCAGTTGCTGAGCTTTTCCTCCAGTCTAGACCTCTCTTACCCAGCACTCGGCAAAGAAATGGACACCTCCAGGCAGATGCCCTTTCCTCCTCATGCTATTTCAGAGTCTAGGATCATTTACCCATCTCGAAACTCTGCTTTCTTCTGCTTAGCCACTGAGTTCATCATTGTCAGAAAAAAATCAGGAAGTGAGTACTAAAGCCAAGAACTTCTGGTACTAGATCAGTCCAGAGATACTTGTTGTTTTGTCGTGCCTTTAGACACGGCTGCCTTAAGGGGGAAGGTACTAGAATACCCTCAAATATATTCATGCAGTAGCTGGTTTCAGCTGCTTAAAAGGCTTGAATTGACACAACTCCTGAACAGCTACACAGACACAACTCTTCACTTCTTACCACCTGGCCCGATGCTCTTCAAGATAGCTACAGATTCATACTTTTATTGTAGCTGGAGACATCTACTAAGATGATGCTTATGAACCTGTACAGAACAGGGTCTCTGTCTGTCTCCCAGGAGGGATGACAGCATCTGAGGGCCCAGTACAATTTTAGAACAATGGTATATGTTTTACTCAAGCAGTTCACTTTCCCTGTGACATCAATTGTAAAGGATCTCATAAGTAAGAGATCACTTATAACATCAGTTTCCAAGCCACGATCTCAGCCCAAGCCTTCAGAACACCTAAGTTCAGGCCCTCCTATACTGACCTTCAGTTAGAGCTTCTGGTGAAAGACTGATGACATTGGACAGGACAGGAAGAAGGTGCCGGGAACTCTGACCCTCTGGCAACCTCCCTTCGAGAAGTTTCACAACCTGCTGCCCCACAGCAGACACTTCAGATTTCTTATTGTCCTTAAAAACAAAGCAAAGGTAAAGCTAGGGAGGCAATTTCCTACCAGGGCCTGGACCAATACCTTATGAACTCTTCCATCAGGTAGTAATGCCAGTATCTAATGTAAAGAGGGTTATAATACAGGCTATTTTACTATGCTTTACAGAGCTCTTCTGTAATGTGAATTTATAGCTCTCAGCAGGGAGGAATACTTCACTGAAACAACAAGTTTGCAGACAACCGTCACCTAAAGTGGAAATTAACAGCTGCAATGGATGTCTTCAAATTAAATGCTACTTTCATCCATCAGTTCTAGCATAGTGAGTACCAGCACTAACTACTCCCCATGTGGTCAATTTACTAGCTCGATTGTTAAATCAGAAATTTATGATCATAAAGCAGACTGTTGTTGGACTCTCTGTGCAGTCAGTATCCTCAGAAGGAGGAAAATAAAGCAGCTTCCCCTTTCGGAAGCTGTTACAGCTGCAGTTTGGAGAGACCGTCAAACCATTCCGGGCAAGATGACTGCGGATGGACCAGCCTTTTGAGAGGTTTGCTTTCCCCATGAACACCAACAAAACCACGGAACTTTCTCTGCGTGCTCAGGGGTTTTGACAGCTGGTTGCTCTCTGTATCTGCTCAGATTTGTACCTCATCGCTAGAAAGAACTAGAGAGTTTCAGGTGAGCTTCCAGAGAGGAAATGTCATGTTGGAAACTCATCCACTTTGTCCTTTTATCTCAAACAGGCAATGATAATACCATATAAAGGAAGGGGAAAGAACTGTTTCTAGCTTATTTCCCAGAGGACAGCCCACGAGGCAGCACTAAAAACAGGAACATCATAATGGTTTCTTCTCCGTGACTAATCTAGAACTTTGAAACAACATCCACATTTACAGCCCCATATTGTCATAAGTTCTATGTGTGATATTCTGTATCTGACTGTGAAAGCCAGTACCATAAAAAAAAACAGCAGTAATAAATTCCATTTCAAATCTTTTCCTTGCAGGTGCAAGCAGCCTTGACTCAAAGTCTTACAGAGCAGCTAGCATGAAAATGTTCATTTCCACTTCCATTTACAAGCCCATTACTCGTATACACAGCACATTTTTAAGCAATCTGATATCAGACACTGTACACAAGAAAGAATTTACACAAAGCAGAATCATTAGGTTCCTTACACCAATGTGGAAAGAATTTTGGTGTCTCCTAGACAGAGACCTGTAGTGGACGTTCACCTTCCTTGAGCTCAGCAGACAGGGAAAAATCAGAAAGCAAATCTGTTTTGATGAGGGAAGATTCCCAATACGATGGGTTACTTACCTGAGCCAAAAGGACGGAGGATACCAGACTCAGGACCTTTGGATCCTGAACCTCATCGCAGGAGAGGACGAGCTCGTTGCACGGCGACATCTCCCTCAGGATGGCAGCACATAAAACCTGCACCTGCTCCGGGCACGTGGGCAGACACAGCACCGTCTGCAGCAGCTCCACGAACTTGCCATCCAGCCTGCAAGAACCACGGCAAAACATCACAGCCAGGCAAGGAAAAACGCAGACGCTTATTTCCTGCATATCCTTGGTCTCGGGATGATCTCTTTTGACAGCGGCTCCAACCTACTTATTCTCTACGCTTCCAATTTCTTTTTTTCCCTTAGTGCAACTTAAGGGCAGGCGCTGGCAAACACTAGTTACGTTCGCTGCGAAAGCAGACGATTTTCTCCTTGCAAGGGAAGGGCAGGCAGGTGGGATTTTCACCCGTACATCCAGGCCGGTGTTTTCAAACGGGGCAGGGAGCTTTCTTTTGGGGGGCGGGTGCCAGGCGGGTCTGGCCCTGCGGCAGGGCAGGGGCGCTCTCACCTGCGCGGGTACTTGGTGGCGGCCACCACGAGGTGCAGGCGCTGCAGGCAGTCCACGGCCTCGGCGCCCAGGTGGCGGCTCCGCAGCAGCGCGGCCACGTGCGACACGAAGCGGCGCAGCTCCTCCGCCGAGATCTCCCTGACGGAGGTCCGGTACCTCAGACACCCGCTCCGGTGCCTCCCGGTACCCCGTTCCCTCAGGCCCTTCCCGGCTCCCCCGTACCTCAGACAACCGCTCCGGTACCTCCCGGTACCCTGTTCCCTCAGGCCGCCCCCCTCTCCCCAGTGTCTCAGAAACCCCCTCCGGTGCCTCCCGGTACCCCGTTCTCTCAGGCCCTTCCCGGCTCCCCTCTCCCCAGTACCTCAGATGCCCGCTCCGGTGCCTCCCGGTACACCGTTCCCTCAGGCCGCCACCTTCTCCCCAGTACCTCAGACGCCCGTTCCGGTGCCTCCCGGTACCCCGTTCCCTCAGGCCGCCCCCCTTTCCTCTGTCTCAGACACCCGCTCCGGTGCCTCCCGGTACCCCGTTCCCTCAGGCCGCCCCCCTTTCCTCTGTCTCAGACACCCCCTCCGGTGCCTCCCGGTACCCCATTCCCTCAGGCCGCTCCGGGGCCCCGCTCCCCCGACCCCGGTACCTCGCCTGCCTGAGGAGGCTCTCGGCGGCCGCCGCCATCACAACGCCCCGGCCCGCCGCCTCGGTGCGCCGACAAAGCGGCCCCCCGGAGGAGGGCGGTACGCGCCGGGCTGGCTCCGGCAGGACGCGGCTGCCGCCGCACGAAGGTTCCGCCCGCCGCGCCGGCCCAGGGGAAAGGGGGCAGCTGCAGCACTGCCCCCCCCCCGGAGGGGGGCATCTCCCCCCTCCCCAAACCCCCTCGAGGTCTGGGGGCATCTGAACAAAGATGCTCTCAGAAAGGGCAAGAAGGAAGCTAAAAATAATAGCTGCCATGCAAGGGGGCCACGTAGTGTCCCCAAGATCCACCAAAATGAGCGTTTCCCCATTAAAAAGGCATTAACATTTCCCCATTAAAACCCATCTCTTCTTACTGCTACTAACACAGCAGCCTTTCCTGCAGCACTTTCCTACAGAACTTTCCTACAGCACTTTCCTGCAGAACTTTTTCTGTGCTCAACTATTTAAAGTAAACAATTATTATAAATTACAGGAAATTACAGCAAGATGGTTTAAGCTGCGAGACGACGGGATGTTGGGTGTCATCGTAAGACAAAAGCCCAAGCCCTCGGCAAGGGGAGGTGACAGCAGGAGCACATAGGTCCTCGAAAGGAGCAAGAGATGTCGGGACATCTTCTCTTTCATATATAATTTTATTTCTGGTTATAGAAACAAATGCTAGGAGGAGAAGCAACACTCCTCAGCCACATACATCGCATCCAGGTAACAGAACAGTTAAAATAAATGAAAAAAAGTAGAAATTCAAAACTTTGTTATAGCTTTAAAATATTAACGTTCTTGGTACATTAGAAATCACATTCAGATCTTGAATTACTTAAAAAAAAAAAAAAAAAAGTATGGCTCCGTATTTAACAACAACCCAAAAACCTGTATCCTGCTTGGTGCGGAGGGGCAGGTCCTGCTCCTTGGCTGCTGGCACTTCCAGGAGCCACACACGTGTCCCCAGTGTCCCCAGTGTCTCACGGGGGCCCCAGATCACCTCCCGGCACTGCCCCGGTGGGATACGCACCTGCTTTGTAAAAAGCACTGGTTACAAACACGGTCACAAAAGAAAGAAATTTTTTGTTATCAGCTGTAAAAAATAATAATAATAAAAAAAAAACAAAAATCTGCCTGGAGGTGTCTTGAACAGGCAAAACCAGGAGCCAAAAAGAAGACATGACTTGAGGTCTCCTCTTCCCCTCACTCTCCCCATAAGGTTCCTTAAATTAAGTGCCAAATCCATGCGAGAGGGGAAAGGGACGCGCGGCTCTTGCCTTCCCCAAAGGGTTCCTGTATCCACACACAGCATGGCAGGAAGAGCTGCGTTTCTCAAGCCAGTATTCCAGATCTGAGCAGGACTTCCAGCGCTACCATCCACTGCTTGCATCCGTGTCTGAGTTACCAAGCAGGCGTTATCAGTCTCGTGGATATCGGCGAACGGCGGCGCGGTCAGCGTGGACACTGTGCCCGGTCCCAGCAGGACACACTGTCTCAGAGCTGAGTCGTAAAAAAAAATCATTTTCTCAAACCATTCTGTTTTTCCACAGTTTGCAGCTTTCCATACTGATATATTTAATAAAACTTACGCACTCTCTGTTGCTTTTGTAAGAAGATCTTACAACCAACAGCATTCTGGCTCCCGAAGACCATTTCTGGGGGGAAGGAGCTATAGGGTGTTTAGGTTTACAGCAGTTCACATGCTATAGAGCCGGCTTGCCTGCTCAGCAGCCTGTCCACATCCAACGAGCAGCACGTCAGCCAGAACATCAGCATGTTCCGCACCAGACTATAGCAGCAAAGTAATGAAACAGAAGGAAACCTCATCTTTTCTGCTCAGTTAAAATCTCTTTTGGCTAACAGACATTTCTCCTCAATATTGCCCTTACCTCTAAGCAAGGGTTTGCTTTGGACTGCTTTGAACACAACTGAGTGAGGCAGACGCGAGGCTGAACGGATCAGAACATGAATAAGGTGCCAGGATGGGGCCAGGACGCGGCCTCTGTGTAACTCGGTGCAGACACGAAGCAGCAGGAGAACCCCATGGGAAGCCGGGTTTTCCCAAGGGATGGTTTTTTATGGCTGCTCCCCTTATCATCAGCCTTATCCTCCCTTGGGGATCAAACCTAACCGCCAGATATTCAGCAGAAACCCAGGAAAAGCATTCAGTGAGGCCCCTACAGAGAACTGCAACTAGACTTTTTATTTTATCTTTTTAATAGAGCTCTTAGGATTACAAAGGCAAATATAATCTGCTTTTATGAATAATTCCCCAAGGGCCCAAGTGGGTTGAAATGCCCTGCAAATGCAGTAATCCATGTGGAGTTAAACCAGGCCTGAAATTTGACCAACTAAGGTAAAATTTACTCTCTAAATGGCAACACTAGAAAAAATGCTTATGTATTTATTTTCAAACGGGTATCTACACCTCTGGCCCCATAAAGAGAGACTGAGGAATCCTAAGAGGAACACAATCTCACCACAGAGGAAAAGACACTGTCTCATAGCGCCCCAGCGCTTACCCACCTGATAGAGACAGGGAGCATCTCCTCAGCCTTCAGCATCCTCATGGACCCGCAATTAATTTGTGTTAGGAATCAGGTCCTGCTTCTTAGCGCAGAACCTGCACAGGGCCTCCAGGCTCTGCATCTAGAGATCGTCCGAGACTAACGAGGATCCTGGCCCTCATTAGGGCCCTTTTGGGGATTTCTCTGCCAATGTGAGGCACGAGGAGGATGCAAGCGCCAAGAGGGCTCTTCTGCTGAGAGAGGAACCAGAGCAGCCGCTGGAGTAGAGCTGCTTCTGCAGGCTGCCCATATTTCTTACAAAAATAGGTAAATTTTTCTTTTTTTCTTTTTTTTTTTTAGGCTCAGCATTCGGGGTGGGAATTTACCAACAAACTGTATAAAAAAAAGTCTGTGTAAAGTACCATTTAAGAGAAAGAAATGGTCATGGACCATTTATATATCTATATTTACACACGCACACACATTAATAAATATAAAATTTATGTTTACGCAGAGCTAATTTAATATTCTCTGAAAAAAAATATTTAAAAGGTTTCTTCCTTAGCTGCCACCCATGAATTGTCAATGGTTTTATCTACCTTGTGAGTGAAGGGGTAGGCTTGGCACAGCTACCCCCCAGCTCTGGAACTAAAGTGACATATGAGGAGAGGCCCAGCCATACATTCAAAAAGGTTTTAATTCAGGGTCGACAAATTGAAAAGGTATCAAAAGAATTTTCCGAAGATATCATAAATACAAAGGTTAAAAGTCAAGTTGATTATAATTTTGGAATTTAAATATAGTGCTCCAAGAAAAGCTAGTATTTTTTCAAATACTTTGCTCGGTCCAAAGTAAAATGTTCATGGTCATATTACGGCTTCATAAAAGAATCTAACAGAGATCCTCGCAGCCAGATGCTTTCCACTTTTGATTACTATATAAGTATATTCACACTCCTGTGTGAACAAGCTCATACTCTGTCCTGCATATAATGCATCTAGCAAAGACAACGACTGCTCATCTAAGTAGCTACAAACTGCCGCCAGACAGTTGCATATGGGGAGATGCTCCAACACCAAGTCACAGCTGTGTTTTCACCAGATATAGACCAAAATGCCAGAAAACATCCCTGCCCAAGCTCATCAGTCCCAGCACTCCAGCTCACCTTGTAGTGTCACTGTATTTTGCAGCACGACAACTGGCTCCATCGCAAGCTACGCTTCATGGCAGTAGTGTACGCTATAAAAATAGCAGCTTTGAAATATTTTTTCACCCAGATGAAAAGTTACATAACTGAAAATACCTGTTCTTGCAACCTAACAATACAGACTTCCAAGCAATAGTATTAAGTTAGAACTGGGATTAAGGGACTCTGGAATGGATAAAAACACCTACAAACAGAAGAAACAAATTGTGAAAGGAAAGCAGGAACAAGAGCTGTCTGAGAGGCTGGTTGACATGGAAAGACAGATCATTTGCTGCTGGATGACATCTGTGAATGCAAAAGCTCAGTGTATTGTAATGACAAACCTATGAAGCCCTTCATGTTCCTTTTAGAGGTTCATTCTTAATGCCCAAGTCCAGTTCACCAGCAGCAGTAAACCAACCCAGAAAACCCTGGATCAAGATAGGAGTTCAACGCAAGGCTCCACACTGGATTGAAGCCATCATTTGCTAGAGTAAAGCACAAGACCTCATTTCTTAGAGGAGAACGACGAGTTGGTGGCATATGTACAACCGCAACCCAGAGTATTTCCAACTCACTTTGTGACTCTATTCCTCATACTATACTCAGAGCAGTGGAACATGAGTGAGCAGCGTGTCCTTGAGCAAGGGCGACCAAATATGTACTGGTCTTTACTCTCAAAAGCGTAGCCAGCAGGTCAAGGAAAGTGATTTGTGTTACTCCACTCAGCATTTGTGAGACCATATCTGGAATGTGTGTCCAGTTTTGGGCACAGACACAGCTGAGAGCTAGAAGGAGATTTTATCCAGTACTGCAGTTTTATGTAATTTATGTTCATCACAGCGAAACTGTGACCTATGAGACATAGTTTAAACCTGAGAAACAGAGGGGAACAACTAGACAGTAAGGATTTAATCCTTAAGTGCAGCAATTTTGAAGAAATGCGTTCGATCCTGAAGTGAGAGGTACAGAAGTTGAACTATTGCTAGATTAGTCCCTCGTCACCCTCGATCCCACACCTAGGCAGAGTGGGGAGACACCTGTCCCTTCACTCCACATTCTGACATTCAGCCACACACTAACTCGTGGTAGGGCAATACCAAATACTATTTGGTAGTTCACTGGGAAACCTCCTGGAAACCTCCTTGCTAGCACTGAGGAAAAGTCCAACTCCAGTTTAATGCCTCCAGCAGGCAGCAAATAACATTGCAAGAAAGCTCGGGTTAGCTGAGCTGCCTTTTTCTTAGTTCATTTTTTAAATTTCCACAGAGCAATTATAGCAGAGCAAATATTTGATATGCTGTGACCTTTCCTATCCACAGAGCAGAAGATGATGGCACAAAATGATGCCCTTTAAGCCTGCATCAATTAATGTAAGTGAGGACATGAGAGTCAACTTGTTAGGCAAAAAAAAGGTCACAGATAACCACATTTAGATTATCTCAAGTACTCCAAAGAACCATTAAGACAACCTTTTCTTTCTAGCTGAAAGCCTCATTCTACATACCATCACATCCTGTGATGTTCTCCCTTTCCTGCTCTCTGCAGTGCTCAAAATTGAAAGCCTGGAGAATCAGGACTGATACCTTGTACAGGAAGAGTTGTGCCACTAGAAAGAAACAAAGGGAAACAAGACTTCAAAAAGTTTCAAATTGGAAACTTCATTTAGGACTTTCAACTCAGCACAAAATTTAGTGGTTCTAATTTCCAGTTAGAGATGGAAACTGGAAAGCTTTATAATATGAAAACATCACAAGTCAGCTGGTGTTTTTCTATGGCATTGTATTAGTTTATAGAAGTTCAGGCCCTGACTAATTATTTGCTTTTCAAAAGAAAAGAGAAATGCATGGGTGGAAGGGATGCAAAAAAAACCCCAAAAAACTAACAAACAAACAAAAAAAAACCAACAACAAAAAAACCCTGGTCAGCTCCATGTCCTGAACAGTTGCTCCTTCTGGTTGCTCATCCTGCGCTGACTCGCCTAACATACAGGAAAACCAAGTAATCTCTTTCAGCAAAGCTCGATAACCTCAGGGTTGCTTCAGAGGCATGTCTGTATCTACAGCAGCACTCACCCCAACCCACTGCTTCCTCAGAGATAAAGGATGCTGTGCTCTCCCTCCTGCATGCTTCCTTGAAGCCCCTTTTAATAAAATCTGGTTTTAAAGAGGCTTTAGAAGAGACGGAATTAATCCGTGTGCTTCCTCACTCTGCGACACCTAGTCTTCCTAGCAGTAAAGGGAACCTGCAGGCTGGCCTGCTGCAATTATGTTGTGGTTGGTAGCAATCCTCATTCACAAAGTCATTCTCAAGTACTAAAATCTCATCTAACAACCAAGGCCACACACCTAAATTACAAGAACTAGGTGTAGGCCGTCCTGGATACTTCGTGTGCCTGTAACTGTGCAATTTAGCTGCAAATCGTGAGCCCATGAAATTCTTCCCTTCTCTCAGAAATATTTCTCACGAAACAATAGACTTGAAAACAAAACAACCCTGGGTTTTTACGCAAGCGGTGGGACTTGCCTATTGAACAGGATGTGGCAGAGAGAAAGGAAGCCTAGAAGGGACCAAGTGATACCAGCTGTTACCTCTTGGATCTCTTTCCTTTTCCAATTCTAGCAGGCACTAAACTGTCATGCTTTGCTTCCTGAAAATATAATTCACTGCAGACTGGGGAAGACCTTGCAGCACGGTTACACAGCAAGATTGCTGCTCTCAGAGGGGACAAGATGCCAATAACCCCACAGTAAGTCAGTACAGGTGGAGGGAGAACTTCCAGGACGCATCTCCTAAGTATCTTCTGCCGTTACCAAAACCATGAAGTTCTCCAAGTTAAAAGATACCTGCTGTGCAGCCAGAAGATGTGTTAGCCAAAGGGATCAGACGTGTCAAACCAAATGGGATACCTGGAGGCTAAGGAGAGGCTGGTTTCTCTGCCAGTCACACGGCATGTGACACACACCTGCCTGGCCACATGGTCCAAGTGACTCGGATCTGCTCGACCTGCGAGATGTTCTACGCACAGAGCCTGGAACACAGCTGAAGAAAAAGCCTTCTCCTACTGGCCAACCACACATGCGTGATGGCAGTGATGGGAGAGGGAGTCGGGGAATGAAAGAGCACCCCAAACCAGTTCCCCAAACTGAACTTGGAGGTGCCCAAATGACTTTGCCCTCACAGAAAACAAAAGGCCTCTTCATCCTCACTGTCTGCATTTACAGCATTTGTATTAAATGCCACCCGTGCGCTCTGCTGCCTCCCACCCAGCACTTCCCCTCCCTCCCTGCAGTGTCACAGAGCCCAGCTGCCACCCCAGAGCAGAGGGACAGAGACAACTCTGCCCTTCTGACCACGAGTCTTCAAGCTGGGGGTCCATGTTTCTAGCAGGGATGAAAGCAGAATCCTTGAGTGCACAAGACCAACTGCTGTTTCCTTAGGTTCTCAGAGACAACGTCTTCATTCTCCAATGTTACTCTAAACAAATCCCAGCTAGCGCTCCGGCACGGAGTGTGCTCAAAGGAAACAGGACAGACCCAGAACATTTCAGAGACGCCCGGCCCCACGTGCCCCTCAGTCATCAAGATACTTAGGCTGAAGTCCAGAAAAAGTGATGAATAATTGTAAGAAAACATTGAAGGTACAAAACCCTTTGTTTTTAATTTCTTTTCAGGAACCAAATTAATACAGTTCCTCTGTTACCTTATTCTCCCTCAGAGGGAATGGAGAGAAATTGCGTTCGGAAATCCAGGGGGTTGAGCTGTGTAACTCTTCCTCCTGAATCCCCACATAAATAAACATTCATTCATATTCAGAATTTTTCTATTAAAAAAAACACCATTCTGCCTTTTTCTTTAAGCTTGGTACCATGTTTCTTTAATGCTGCTGTTGTGAGATACTGCACCCATCTTTCAGCATTTGATTGCCTTAAGTGGCCCTTTTAAATGGTCCTACATTTCAAAGCTCTGAGAAGCTGAGTATTAAGGCATAAAAAAATTAGGAGTTTTCTTTCCAGGGAGCAGACTGTATCTGTGTTACATTCCTTTAGATGCTGAACTGCAAATCCCATCCCCTTGGAGCCAAAAGGGGAAAAGACAGTTTAAAAAAAAATCCCAGCAGTCTTACAATCAGTTGTCTGTATATTTTTTTTTGGAATCTTAAAAAAAAAAAAAGGGAGGAAAAATATCCCATAGGTAAAGACGGAACAGAGTTCCAGATATGGGTTCTTGGGAGGAGTTTTTCATTCTTTTTGGCACCTTGTGATTCTAACAGCTGTTGACCTCCCATTTTAAAAAATCTGGCTTTAAAAAGAGCTTTTTATTCTCTATGTTTCAAGCTGTTACAGTTGTGGCTTGTTTTCTCTGAAAGCTGCTTTAGGGGCTGCTGCCATCCCATGCCCACCCCGCACCATGCCAGCTCTTCCCACCGGTTCTTCATTCACTGGTTGCCTGTCCTTGTGGCATTGCAGATGTGATGACACCAGTTTGGGCTGGGACCGCTCCGCTGGGCTCTTCTATCCGGGGTCTTTTGACTTCGGGTTCACTGGCAGGGGCTGCTGCTGTCTCCTCGGTCCCCGTCTCGCATACCCGGCTGACTACGACAGGAGTGGACGAGCTGGCCTGTGCTGCAAGAAGCTGCAGTGGATTTGTAAGAGCTGGGAAGTAGGGAAAAAAAAAAAACAAGAGAGAAAAGTGCATTAACATACAAAGTAATGCAAATACTCCCCATTCCAGAAAACAAGAAACAAAACCACAGTCAAAGGAGATAACCGGCACATATTCAAGGTTTTCTTTTCAAATCCATTCAAGGCTTGCTAGCCTTGTCTGTCTCCTGATGTAATTTCAGCTTTGTACCAGTTTACCAAACTGGCAATATTCCTTTCGTGGCGGGCTTCCTTCTTTCCATCCATTGCCAAAGTGGCAGTGCCAGCTACGTGTTCATCTCCACGTGGGGAGGATCCCTCCTTTGCTAAAGTTACAGGACAATTTTTCTTCAGGAGGTCGTTCTCTGATCACCCAAAAACCAAAACCTCTTGCAAGCTACAACATGTTGTGTGCTGCACCTTAGGGGGACCCCATTAGCCCCTCTGAAGCTGCCAGCAAGAAAGAGAAACTACTACTGAGAAACTAGATTACCGGCCAAACGGCGACTATGTTGACATCTCACTTCTAAAAGGAAGGTTTAACAACTTTTGCTTTGTCTGGTCTAAGTGTTCCCATCAGAACTGGGATTGGAACTTAGGAATTTTTGGCCTCCTATCTTGTATTCCAGTCCAGACAAAGGCTCTCACCCTCCCATTAATAAAAGTGGTGAGAAAAGAGGACGTTTTGAGCAGCAACCCTGCCTAAAAATGTCTATGATTCCTAGTTCCAGACGGAGAATGTGCTTACACACTGACTTTGGCACACAGCACTACTTGGAAAACAAAACACATGCAGTTTTTGGACTCTGCATCAATAGGAGAGGCGGCCAAAGGGGGCTCGGGAGACGGCACATCCTCTGCCCTGCAGAGTGATTTGCAAGGGATGGAATGACACAATATTCATGGTGTGTTCGCTGTTAAGTGCATCAAAAAAGGAGCCCTAGGATAAATAAACAAAGAAAATGGAACAAAGGCCTTCAAAGCCCAGCAACGTCCACCAAGGCATGGGAAGGAGGCTCTACATTATCAAGAGGATGAAGGAAAAAAAAAAAAAAGCAGGGCACAGATGAGGGCAGTCACCAGTTAAAGCTCAGCAACTGGCAGTAATCCTAAATCAAACAGCTGAAGAAATGTTACCTCCACACAGCCAAAAATAACTAGTATGGGGTTTTACAAAAGGCATCATAAATGACTACAACACATTCTGTATATAAACAATCCTACATTTGTTCACCTACCTGATAAAAAAGGTCTTATTCCCCTCAAACTCTCAGCCCTTATGATGGGAAAGCACAAGTCATTTTCTTAATGCTCTATGGGGTCGGATTTCATGATACTTAAAGAGCACCAAGGAAATTTTGTTACTAGGCATACTGAAAGCAAAGGCTGTTTGTCACAGGAAAACAAAAACAGGCTCAATGCAGGAATCACTAACACTTTCAACAGGTTAGCCTCAATAGGTAGAAAGTGCAAGTAGCAATAGCCAAGGACATGGAGAGAGACTGAATGCTTCAAAAGCAGTGAGGCAGATGGCAAACTTCTCCATTAAGAAAAACAAAGCAAACAAAGGTGAACGGGGTCAACATTTAATTTGTCACGGTATCTACGGCTGCCATTTACAGCCACAGAGGTTGCAGAGTGCACAACCTTGGAGCCAGACACGCACGTAGTGACTTGCAGAGCTAAAAAAGCCAAACACTCACAAATTTTATACTTTAACTGCAATGCATGGGGAGCAACGGTAAACCAGCAAGCAGTGGAAACACATCGTACCGTAAGCGCTGCCGGTGATGCTGTTGGTGGGGACAGCGTGCTTCCCGTTCTGGGTGACGGCTCGCACAGGGAGCTGATGCTGTCCGATGGTCACCGGAGCTGCCTGCTGAAGGATCGTGACTGTCTGTCCTGGAATGGCCTGTGCCATTTGGCTGGCGACCGTCTGAATCACACGGCTGGCTGTAGGTATCGTGGCAAACGCAATTGTTGGCTTTTCATCCACGCCTACTGGGAGAGAAGATGGGACATTCACCACGGGGCTGGTCTGGGAGCCCTCTCTTCTCAGTAACATTTCAACAACACCACCCACGCCAGGCTTACAAACATGAGAAGACCCCAGCACTACAGAGTGCTCTGCCTTTGACGTGTCCCACAAAGTTTACGTGAGGCTGCTTAGGCACGAGAACAACACAACTGGGATCCGAGATTCTGAGGGTGTTTCTGGAGGCCTAATCCTGTGAGAGATGCCTGATCTCTTTAGGCACGATCAGGCTCTACACACATATGTTCTGTGGGCTGATTCATACAGCATGGTCAGCTCTGAGAAGGCAGAAGTTCATTCTCCCTGCTCGTCAGGGGAAGAACACTGCAAACAGGGGTGGAACAGGGAAGACCAGTCCCCTGAAATGCTTGTTTTGAAAGCATATTGGATCAGGGAGGATAACTGAAAACACTAAACACTAAATATTCTCTATTGCACATGTATAAGGAACACATTTTCTTACAGCACGAGCCTGCATCAGCTTGCTTTTGTCACGAGTAGGAGGCATTCCCACAACAGCAAGTTCTTGCCAGCTATGGAGACACAGGACGAAACCAGGGGGCTGGGAAAAGCTGAGTCCAGGGAACAGTAAGGGACCAGTTCCACAAGTTGCAAGACAAGTAAGGGATCAAGTCAGCAGCTACAAGACATGCTCCTGCTAGGCAGGCACTGGAGGAGACCCGCGCTTCTCTTCCAGCAGTTCCGTAGGTCACGGAGCAATGAAGGCAGGCGGGAAGCACAAATTCATTATATCTGTGAAAAGAGACTACTTGCTTTCCCATCTTAAAATTAGAAGAGCACAGGAAAGCTGTTAGATGGGACAGTAAGCACTGAGCTGGCATGCTGATGGGAGGCAGGGAGAAAGTCAAGGAAAACCAAGAGATTAGGGGAAAAAAAAAAAAAAGCATCAACCAGGAAAAGCACATGGAAGGCAGAGATTCAAAAAAGGTAGGAGAGGGAGCAGAAGATGGACCACTAGGGAAGGAAAGAATCAGAGCAAGAAATGGCAAGTGAAAGAGGGGAGCAGGTGACAAATAGGCAGCTGCTGTTGATGCTTCGGCAACACGGACAGGATCCAGACAGGAATTTCTGGAGAATGCAAGTGTAATTCAAGCAGGATAACGTGTGCTAAAAATGCCCATGATCGTGCTATTCCTGTAGGGAAATGTCTTTTTTAATTTCTCCATCCCCCTAGAGAAGAGTCATTGCTGCTGCCCACATAACAGCAATAACTAGTCTTGCTGTACTGCTGGGGCAACATATGCATCTGTCCTGTAGCACTATGCCATTCTGAAACATCCAGCAGACAATGTATTGTCTGGACGACATGAAGATAAAGTATTTTTTATAGTTCAACTCAATAAATCCCCCCAGGCTGGAATTTCCAGCTTAGGAATAAAGGGGCCTTTGTTGTTACTGGCTTTTGAAGATTTCTCCAATGGGGCACAGCTCCCACTTTCAGCAGCACACCCTTTCCCCCCAGGAAACCAGGCCCATGGAAGGGAATGGCAGCCATTTATTGCCATGGTGATCCTGAAGCAGAGTTGCAGCTTTTCCCATGCCATCTCTGCTGGCCAGATAAGTGCACACTTTCACAGTGTACCCAACAGACCAAGTCATGGACAGAATATGAGCATGTGGGTTAATATTTGTATTTGAAGCACTACATGTTATTTCAGCCTTTAACAAGATGTGTGTGTCCTCTATCTGCCACAGGGGACAAAGCAGCACATTTTTTCCTGACTATTCATGGAAAGATTAACTTGCCGAGCTCTTACTTGGTTTATTTTTCATCTGGAGACACCTTTTATCGAGGACTAACCACTCAGCAAATGAAACTGCTGTTTGACCTTCCCCTCCTCCCCTAAGGCCCGTTCAAACTACACTAGTCAAGCGAGGGAGGTGAAAAGCTACCTCGGTGGTCACCAGCTAAGTCCAGCACTGCTCCTGCAGCTTCATGAGCTCCTCCTGCGGTGCCCT
Source organism: Tinamus guttatus (assembly GCF_059628265.1). NCBI lineage: Eukaryota > Metazoa > Chordata > Aves > Tinamiformes > Tinamidae > Tinamus > Tinamus guttatus. The sequence goes on along the minus strand of NW_028288825.1, from coordinate 795,670 downwards.
GATTCGTGAGGATGTATCCGTTCGCAGAGTTTGCAGAGGAGGTCACAACTCGGACCATCGTAACAGTGGGAGCTTGCTGAACTACGTGGATTGCGTGACACGAAGGCTGCTGAGAAGTCACTATCGATGCTGGCATGTAGGCGACTGGTTTTGCCACCAGAGTAGATGGCCGGGGAGGAACAGCCATAATCACTGGCTGGGCACTGACCGGAGATCCTAAAATGCAAGAGACAAATATCAGTGGGAGATGCAAAAAGGCCTCCACTTGTCTCCACTTAGAACTATGCGGTTCTCATCGGTAATACTCAGTGCTGCAGCACTGGCAAGAGGTGCCAAAAATGCTACTTCAATCTCACATTTCCCAACTTACCAAAAAAATCTAGAAGCAAACAAAAAATCCCACAACCTTGCAGCCTAAGCACATTTTTTAAACAATACAATATGCAGAGAAATATGAGGTTTTACCTAATGAGTTTTGCCTTCCATTTGTAATGGGAGGATCCTACGCACAAGTTTAGTTACAGAATAGCTGACAAGCAGGCAGTAACCAGGGTGTAACAAATGACCAAGCCCTTGACCACAGGACCGTAGAGCTCTGGGCAGACAAGTTGATTTTATCAAGAAATTTAAGAAACAAGAGGGAGCTGCTATGTTCTGCTGTGGTTAGTCTGCTGTTAGCTCCCTAAATCCAGCTAGTTTAAGGCAAACTCATATTCCTCTAGGAGTTCTTTTATCTCCTCCCCCCTGAGCAAATACTAGCAAAGAAGAAACAGCCTGAAGTGTCACCTGTCTCCCAACAATAAAGTGGAAGAGGGAAGACTGATGTCCCCCTGTAATGAACAGGCTGGCCAGCAATATGTTCAGAGTTGCGCTTGTGGAATGAAGCACTTCTCTGTGGAATGAGAACTACTCACCAGGTGCACTTTGTGAATACCGATACTCTGGAACTGAAGCTAATTTTGACCCAAAGTCGTGGTCGTGTGGAATGGGCGAGCCCTCCCGCGACAGGCACTCTGGAGTCTGTAGGCCACTAGAGTGAGGGGACAGCAGGCCAGGGTGAGTAGGGGAGGCTGGAGCGCTCCTGCAACACCAAAACGTACTGTTGGCAAATGTAGATGCTTTTTGGCCACAAGACAGCAGCAGAGAACAAGTTATCCCCAGCACAGGATCCTCTGAGGAGGAAGGCAGCCATTTTTCTGCATTACCCACTACAGCCTTGTCAGGAGGAGGTGAAAGGTACAGAATAACCTTGCACATGCACTCTGGCACCAAATGCACCTGCGTTATTCACTGCTGAAAGAAAATGGACCCTTCAGAGCACGCTTAAGGTTTCAGATTTCCACCATGGATAGAGAATCTAAAAGTGCCTCATGTTTGAATTTTAAAATTTCAGGCCACCCTCAAAGAATCTTTGTCAGTGTTGACAGTACTGGGGAGGGAGAGGAAGAGAATGCAAGCGCACACAAGTGTCAGGCCCCACACATGTGTACAAAGTTTCTCCCTCCTGCAACTTGGTTGCTACCAATAGATGATGAATCCAACACTTCCTCAAGGATTAACAAGGCTGAGGAAGGGGTCTGCTGAAGAGATCTCGTTTGTCCAGTTTTCAAGGGGATGGAAAGGAAGGGAGGTGTGGGAGGAGGGATACGTGAAACGGCTCCAGGGTTCGATTGCAAGTCCCAACCCACAGCGACAGGGCACAGAGGAAGTCACTGTCCCCTGCTCCTCTTTCACTGAGGTACCATGGATGGCAGGGGCTGCACAGAACCCCCCACTGCTCTACCGTGCACAGCCACAACGAACATGATGCTCCCCATGAGACAGTGTCTCAAATAACCCAACACACATTTCCACTGTGATCTCAGCCACATCTAAGCCCAGCTTTCCTGAAATGAAAGACTGGCATCCCAAAATATTTTCTCTAGTGATAACTGTTCCGAGCTTCTTTGAAATTATGCCAAAACACATACACTATTTGGTGTGTTATGGCCGTTTGGTTCCATGGTGTATCTTTTTTAAAGCTTAAGAAGTCAGAAGTCAGTTTTCCGATTACGCCTCACGGCTATCCAACTATATCATCAGTCAAAACTATAAACAGAAGTCAAGTTTGTTCACTGTACTTCAGGAGAGGTTTTTGTTTGTTTTCTTTGCTATGAATTTGGCAGTGAGATGAGAAGAAGCTGAAGTTACCTGGAGGAGAGAGGCCCAAAAGGTGTTCGGAAGCAGGACACTCCTCTTTGCCTTCGTTTTCTAAAGGCCTGCTCTACTAGTTTGGCTTCAGAGGCAGGGTCAATTCGCCAGAAGGAGCCCTTTCCAGGCTCCTCCTGAGAGCGTGGGACTTTAATGAAGTAACGGTTCAAGGAGAGGTTGTGCCGAATGGAATTCTGCAGGAAGCAGAGGAATCGAGTGATTATTTTGCCACGAGAAAGCATGTAACAAACAGGATTCACCACGCAGCCGGGGAAAATAAAATGCCACCTGCCACAATCTGTGTTGAAGATGGAAGCAAGTTGCTCGCCCAGCTCCAAAGCCACAGGGGAGCTGCAAGAGAAAACCTAGGGAAATAAGTTGGACACAGAGTTTCTGCTAACTGTGCAGGAAGATGGGTTTGCTTCGTACCTGTATGATCACTTGGACCTAGCTCTAGAGCCAGAAGCAGCTACGCTGTGGGAACACGGAGGAAAATCTTCTGCTGATGCAGGGGGAAAGAACTGGAAACCATGTCAAAACTCTCCCAAAAGACAAATTCTATTCTGGGCTAACTGCTTACCTGCTAAGCCATCACTGGGGTGTGTGAACATGCCCTGAAGGACGCTGCACCTCATGGCAATCCTAATGCAAGCTGCCTATGAGCCTTCAGAAAGCTATCTCCAAAAGGAATCCATTATTTATGTGGCACCAGTCTAGCACTGTACAGCTCTGGAGATGTGGATAGGACTAATTAGCCTTTTCATTACAAAAACCCATGTTGTGCTGGCTGCTGTACCACACAGAAGGCTCAGGTGTGCATAAACTCATTGTGTCTTCCACTTTCAACATAAAACAAGGGCTTTTGTAGCAGCTTTTGACAACAGGAGCTCTTTACAAAGCCTTGCAATGCTAAAGGTAAGGAGAAAAAAAAAAAAAAAAGGCACCTTCTCCCTGCACTGAAAGGCAGCAGGCTTTGAAGCAGGATGCAGCAACTGGTTCACAGAGCAGCTCTGCCGAGCAGGTTAAGGCAGGAAGTGAATTCCAGAGCTAATTAGAACTGCAGGGAAAAGGCAGGGAGGCAGCAGGTATTTATTCCAAGTGCACTCCGAGCGCACTGAGCCATCCTGCTCCTGCCAGTTGCACACAATAAACTCAGCGGCTCCAAGAGGCTTTCCAGCTGCATGGGTGTATTCTATCCAAAGGACAACACCCATTCCAGAGGGGCAGTGCTGGCGCGGGGAGCAGGTGGAGCGGAGGTTTGAGCCTTTGAAAGCAGCCCTCGAGCGAGCACTTGAGCCTCAGCCTGTGTTACCTGCCTCCCAGCTCTCCTACGAAAATGGTCAGGTCTCCATTAGTGCCACAGGGAAGGCACAGATTGAGGTTCCCCAGGTCCCTGTTCTGAGACTCTCACATTGCAAGCTGTTACTCAGGCAACACAGTCAATATGCTGGGGGAAAGAAAACACCTGCGATGATTTAAGGAGTTATGATTAAAACCTGGGCCATCAGCTTCAGGCTGGGCATCTTCTGTTTGGACAGATGTCTCCAAAGAGAGACACAAAGTATGACGGATTAAGCAAGATTCAAGTAACAGGCTCTGAGCAGGGGAGCAACTGCTGATAGCAAGGACATGAAGAAACAAGAAACAAACAAAAAATCGAAGAGAGATCACTGCACACTTGACAGATGACAGGGCAGAGAGATAACAGGGGTACAAAAACAATCAGAGGGCCCAACCGTAACACCCAATACAGCTCGAGAACAATCTTCCAAAAACTAATCACCCACAAGCAAACTATTTAGCTTACGTTAAACAAATTCACCCTGGGAATAGTCAAAGCAGTTCTATTCCCAGTGCCCCAAATCTTTATTAAATGTATTTTGTGGAAGATAAGCCCTGACAAAGTAGTTTAAAAGCTCAGGAACTCACCTGCCAGCCTTTGTCAGCAGTCCTGTAATATGGATAATGCTTGGTAATGTGGGCATAGATCCCACTTAGTGTTAACTGTCTGTCCTGTGCTGAAGATATAGCCTGCACAATTAGCTGAGCGTAAGAGTACGGTGGTTTGGACTCATCCTAGAAGAAGACAGACACAAAAATGTAGTTACCACATCAGAATTCCTATGTTGGAGCTCACCACCAAACCTGATGAAAGAAAGCACATTGGGCTGCATTTCACAAGCACTTGGAGAGCATAAGGATGGCAGCTAAAAGCAATACCATCCTCTTCCCCATCCCTCCTGCTCTGCACTGTCATCTCCCAACTGAGCATAAGCACTTGCCTGCAAACAGGACTAGAGCCAAGTAAAAGTGTCTCTCTCCATCCTCCGCCCCCAAAACACAAAAAGGCCAACTTGAATCTGCTTGCATTCCTGCTCACAGCAGCACGAGGGGCAGAACCACGACCAGCAACTGGAAGAGAGGCAGAGCTGGAGGCTGCAGGCTGCATCCACTGCTGTCCGTGTTCCTAAAGCTAAAGTCTTAGATTCTACCCAGGTGCAACTGAACTTTGTGGAAGGCTTCAAGGAAATGTGCTGCCAGCTCTCCTCCCAGCAACAAGCCCAATAGGAAACCTGATCCTGTTCCCTACCCTCTCCAGCAGAATTTGTTTCATTCTAGGAGCTTTAACTCGAGTGTCAGGTCTCACAATCCCAGCTCTTCATATTACTCCATCAAGAACAGTCTTTCTTGTCTCAAGGGAGAATACAACCTACAAAAAAGCCACCTCGTGCTGTGCTCCTCCACCCTATCCCAAATCAGGTGGTTTTGGATCTGGACCTTCCACTTTCATCTGAAGATCAGCTTGCCAAAATTAAATTTTATCATTACAACACGGTTATTTTTATCTAAATTATGCTTGATACTCTTCTCATCTAATGCTTGGTTGACAGGCCATTGTTTTAAAGTAAAGGTGAGGATCCTGTTTCTCCCCCTGCTCCTCCTTTCCCCAACTGCCTTTTGTAAAATACTATTAATTAAAAGAATAAAACAAGACTCTGAATTTTAATGCTCTTTATAGCTTCTGATTTATCAAACAAGCAAGACAAATTCCTTTAGCATAACCCTTTTAGAGAATGACTTAAATATATTTCAGCAGCTAAGCAAGCAGATCCATCACCTGCTACCAAAGACTGTGTGAAAGCATTGGTGTGAAACCCTGGGTGATAGGAAATATAGCACCCTTATTGCCAGGGTTTCCTTAGACCCATTTAACTATATCCAGCACTGGCAGTAAACTGCAAGGTCTTAATAAGCCTCCCAGTGAACACTGCTGGGTAAGAAATGTTTCTCCGAACCTTTGGGCTGTCCCCGCCAGATGCATCTGCCTGCTGTTCTGATGCTGCTTTTGCGGCGTATTCTGCTGCCAGCTGCAGATCCGAGGTAATGTTGTGAACAAAACGATATCCTGAGGATCCAGCACCACGTGGACTGGCCGGGCAAGAGTTGGGAACACTGCAGAGGCAAAAAGGAATGACAGGTATTCATGACTTCATTTATTAATAAGGTACACAATTCTTACACCTAAGCTGCAATAGAGCTTCCAGGTCACTGAGAAGTTGGGGTTTTTGCCCCTGTAGCTTATCCAAAGCACAGAAAGACTGAAAAGAGTGAAGAGAGGAAAATAAACCACCGAAACAAACAACAAAAACAGTGACAAAACAGAATTCCTAAGAGTTCTGACCCCAGTCACCTTCTGCAATCACAACATAACCCTAAAGAATTAAACATCTTCCCTATACATAGGGCTTCACTGAGGAAAACAAAACAAAACAAAAAAAAATCCACACATAACACCGTATCGGCGATGAATTCTATATTTACTTAAAAAAAAACTTGCAGATGTAAAGCTGATAAAGCACCATCCTCCTTATGATACTAACAATGTTTATGCAATTTTTCTAAAAAACAAGGGCTATGTGCAGCATCACAGGTAAAACACCCACCCGTGTCACCTGCCACGAGGGTTCCCGTCTAACAGGGGCTTCGGAAGCCCCAGTGTCACCCCAGGACTAACATCCCCCTGCCAGAGCAGGGCATGTCCTCCATGTCCCCATGCAGTGAACCCAAGGGAGCCCCAACCACGATGCAGGAGGCAGCTCCTCTCCCCAGCGCTGGTTAACAAGGGGAAGAGCCATTTCTAGAGCTGCAGACGGCCACATGATGGCATCACAGGAACGACTACGGAGCGGGAGAGCCACTGGGAAAAAGCTCCAAACTAATAAAAGGCTGCGCATGGCTCGGGCACACACAAACAAGTGCTGCAAGATGAGAACTAATCAGCAAGACTTGTCTGGGGATCACGCAGCCCTGGTCTGCAGGGTACAAAGGAGAGGGGAGCGGGACAAGCCTGGCAAGCAAAGTCCCACGTTTTGGTGTTTCCTCCCTCCTGCACTGTGTTGAGGGCTGCAGAGCCAGGGGGACACGCCACAGAGTCAGCTCACGGGATCGCGTCCGGCCTCTCCGTAAGAGGAGGGAACAAGGAATGAGAGAGCAAAACACGCTCCAGATTTACATAGCAACACCAGCAGCACAGTGGCACGAGGAGATGCAAACTGAAGCCTGCAGCTGGGAATGAGAATTCAGTAAAATTGGCATAAAGAATCCACAACAGCAGTGCTAAACTTGGTACAATAAGAAAGGCAACAAATTGACGCTCATCACAGCATGGTGATAATGATGATAGTGATAATAATTAAAAAAAATTACACGGACAAGCAGGTGTTTGGAGCCATGCGAAACCCTGCACGGCCCCAGGTACCCTGGCAGCCCCCTCTGAAAATCCTGCACCCACCGATACCCCTGTACAACAACGGGGACACACTTCAGAAGCAAGAGCAGCTGAAGCTTCAGGAGGCTGAAGCACAACATGTTGGTGGGTCCATCCGTAAAAACCTCCCCTGTTAGATGTAAACGATTTTCTCACCTAGTCTTTCAGCGCGTGGAGGCTTGTATGTGCAGGGAAGGAAACCAAAATGGGCTGCTGCACGCTGGCAGCCCTCTGTGGAAGTGGGTAATGCCAAAGAGCAGAAGGAACTCTTGCTGTCTTAGTATTCATGTGGGGACGTAGCAGGAATTTAATTATGTGTCTGTCTGTCATTTCTCAACAGCACACACTTGTATGAGCACTCCATAAACACACTTATGGATAACTACAGTAGTGGATAACTACAAGTGAAAATAATTCTCATACATGAAACAGTGGCAAACTAAAAACAACTCCTTTTATCTTTGTATTTGGCAGCCGAGCAACTACTGTAACACATGGCCAGGGAATGGAATAGGATGAAACAGAATTTGCCCGTTTTGTTCTTCAGCATCTGCAGAAATACGATGACACAAACCACAAACACAGCAGCCAAGGTTCAGGTCAAGGATATGGAAAAGTTCTCCAGCACCTCCAGTCACTCACCAGGCTGTATTTCTTTGAATGTCTAAAATGAGGTTGCCTTCTAAGATTGCCCCAACACAGCTCACACAAACACTGAGCCCATTCTTCAAGATGAGCAGAGGAAGCAACCAGCTTTTAACTGTTCGAACCCGAGTTTCTGCAGTTGATAATGATTTAAGGAAGGGAAAGCAAACCCAGCAACAGCCTGCAGGGCTGTGATTCCATGAGAGTGCCGACAAACCTCCTCGACCTGAAGTTTTGCTAACTTTTACAAAACAAGCTGGTCTCTCCTAATGGAGCACTGCTGAAGAACCTGATCCTCTCCTAATGAAGCAACAGTCCCACATTTTTTGAAGGTTTGGGAGTGGTATCTTGCATTTAGCACAATGCAGCACTTCCATCCAGGTATTCCTACTGCTTTCAGTTTGGATTAAGGATCAAGAGTCACAGATACAGAATGAACAAGAAGAACTTTCAGCTGCTCCATGCTGAGCTCTTGGTCCATCACCGGAGAGCTTTTAGCAGGGACATAAGAAAAGTTGCTGACTGCTGAGAAAAAGCAAGGAGACAGAATCCGTTCCCTCCCTCCCACTCGGATTATCCCTTTCCCCAAAAATTAGAGGGGAAGGAGGAGTAAAGAAACTGTTTGACTAAAAATACCCTTCTGAGGGTTAAGTTAAAATTAAACATTGGTGCAGCTTAAAGAAAACAAGCAAACACAATGAGGTGACATCAATTTCCTGGAGTTCCTGGAATTCTCCTCGGCACCCAGCACAGGGCTGGCCGGGGAAGCTTGCATGTATTCACACTCCCTTTAAAAATATTATGGAACAAAGACTTTTCCCCTGCAAACACCTGTGTGTACCATAAAACCAATGCAGTAAATGTGAGGACAATGATTACAATGTGTTGCATATAACTATTACATCAACAGTTCGAGAGATAACTTGATCTATTTTAATACTATAACCTTTTGCTGATAAAAGCTACAGATAAACAGGCAATTTCATCCTGCTCTCAGACACCCACAGGACTCGAGGCTCTGCTCCAGGCTTGCTGCCCATGCAAGGGCTCTTAGCTTACAAGAAAGTCAGGCTAATCTGGGTGAAATTTGTTCATTAGAGAAGACAGCACTTTAGGGAGGAAGCTGATGTTTTCTCCCATTGAGAAAAAACACAGCACACAGGCAAAGCAGCTGCGGTTACCACAATCTAAACCCCAGAATTTGGCTGTGGCACCACAGCTAATGCCTCAAGTCTTGCAGGGATCTTTGATATCCGCTTTGGATTCAGAGCCACAGTTCCCCAAACCTCACCCTGAGACTCACACGCAGGCTTCAGAATCAGGCTACGCTCATGTGCTGAATCACATCAGTCCTTTGCAACACAATTTCCATTTAATACTTAACCCATCCAGAGTTGTAAGGCCAGAAAGGCAAGGACTGAACGCGGCATCTGCAATATATTCATCCTTGCAAAGGGTAGAACACGTTTTAAACGCAGAGCTTATTTCTGGCTGTTGAAGAGTTTAACAAGTCTTGCAGCATCATAATTCACTTTCAACTCCTGCCAACATGAATCTAGTCTCTTAAGGTCACAGCACTTTCTAGCAACTAATAAGTCTTTAAATATCAGCTGTTGGAAAAGATTTACAACTTACTGCTTTTCTGCTGTAATGTCAAGAAGTGGTTTACATTAGCTAAAACAGGATGTGTCACTGTATGCACGGAGCGTCCGTATCTAGCATTGGTGTGCTGTTCTGTTTCCTCTCTTCTCTTAAGGAGGATATAGTGGAGCCAGAGAAAGCACAGATTAGGGTAACTGGGATGATCGGAGAAATGGAACAGATTCCATATGTGAAACAGTTTAAAGCACAGAACTGAGGTGCACTGTGACAAAAACTTACAGAAACTTACAGAGAGACGAGCAACAGAGAAGGTGTTTAGCTCCTGGTGTCTCTTCCAATGCAAGCACCACTGCATACGAAATGAAACTCAAGGGATAGGTCCAAAACAAAAGTGCCTCTACTGAACATGCAACTATGTGAACACCTAACTACATCCCAGTAGGACAGGGCTGATGCTAAAAGCCTGTGAAAGCGTGAACGCAGAAAGCCATTATACAAATACAGGGAGAGGAGGAGGACAGGGAATCTATCAGGGGCTTTATTTGACAGGAGGTCAGGAGTCCCTGATCCAAGAAACTGGTGGAGGCAGCCAGAATAAAAATCAGCATTACTATGTACTTCCCATTTTTTTATACCATCCCAAAGACTCCTGCTATTGACCCCGTCTGAGACGGAATACTTGACTAGATGGATCTGTTGCCTGAGTTCTTACAGGTAAAATACCTAAACAAGCTCTCTCAGCACTAGCCACAGCTTACAGGGGGTGAAGGTGGATGTGAAAAAAGTCCTTAAATGATTTATGGTCATAATATAAGTCTATGAACAAGCTGAGAACAGAACACGCTCCCAAATTCCACTGCCAATTTCCCCAGGAGCGGCACTTAGGGAACGCAGGAAACTCGCCCCATTACTTAACTCCACTCTTCACCACCAGAAGGCATCTGCAGGGCTCAAGCTGGAGAGGTGCAATTCAAGGCAGGTGTATGGATAAAATACCTATCTTGCCTGTGACAAAGAGGAAAAATGACCTCAGATCCCACAAAAAAGCCGTCTGCCTGACTTGAAACCTGAAATAATAAAAAGGAGGGAAAAAAATCTCCAATTTTGTGGTTCAGGATATTGTATGTATGGACAGTATCTTCAGAAAAATGTCTAATGCCTGTTTGCACGCCAAGCACAAAAGACACGGTCGTGATAAGAGTTACTGTCTTGGCAATACTGCCAAAATACAGATTCCTGTTGGAGCCGGCTTTTTTTTTTGTTTGTTTGTTTGAACCCATTCAGTTCAAAGGGAGAATCCTCATTTCTTAACAAAATCTTCCCCAAAAGCCTCCTCCCCAAATGCAAACTGAGAGACTGTTCTTTCCTGCAAAGCAGGAGCACTTTAGAGAAATACTACAAATTTGTCTGGACTTCGCCTGCACAAGGGGCACCAAAAGACAAAGAGGGACCTTTTTTTCTCTTGTGTGCAATAAGCACAAATCAGGTCAAAGTACTTGGGCTTGCGAAACCAGCACTTCCACGACACACCAATGAGAAAGGATGGGAGAGAATCCTCTGCTACTTGCCTTCCTCAGCCTAGCCCCAAAAAATGCAACTCAAAGCGAGGCAAGTCCTTGCACGTTGCACGTTTCGGGCAAGTTTCAGGAGCAATCACAGGTGCTGCGACTGCCAAAGCGAGCTGGATTTTGATGTGAAAGGAGAAATCCGAGAGCTGCTCAGCTTGCCTAATGCCGAAGAAAAACCAAGCTGTCGAATAAGCCGCAGCGCGAGAAAGTTAACTATCCGCAGAGGCTCAAATGGTTCCTGCTGCCTCTGCTCCGGTGGTTCCTGCTGGAGAAGGGAAGTGAGCTCAGCCTGCGGATTCTGGGAGCGCTTTGTGCCAGCCCCAAGCAGGGGAAGCGGAGGGAAGAGGAAGTGCTCGTGTAGCTGGTGACATCTGCAAGTTGTCCTGCAGCCCACGGCTTGGCACGTCCCCTCCAGCACACGCTCCATCATCTGAAACGAATGCGCGCAGGAATTCCCAAGCCTCGTACGGATTTGCTGCCTTTCTTATGTGATGGATATGCATTACACCCGTTGGCTTGTGGTTTGCAGACAAGGGTGATTAAAAATAATCACCCTTTGCTCCGACTGTGGGAGTTACCGGCGCAGAATGTGCTGCCTGGCTCCAGGAAGTAATGGATAACCCAGACGATGCAAAGGAGGCCGCAAAAAGCCTGCCTTGGAGCTCTGCTGGTGTTCCAGTTAAATGGCTAATAGGTGCTATAGGAAGAAGAAAAAGCTGAATGAGATGGAGGAGATGGTATTTATGCATTCCGTTCTGGCGGCTGATGGTTCCCTCAGCTTTTCACTTGGACGCCTTCAGAATAAACGATAAAATCCCCAGGAATCATGCAGATAAAATCCCGAGGAATGTGAAATGGTGCTGGAAAGCCGACCTAGAGCCCAACAAAAAGCACCTCGTCTTCACGAAGCCAGGTCTGGAGTGAAGCACGCCTCGTGTTTGCACATGTGTAACCCAACATGCCTCACAATACATATCCATCCCTTCCGAAGCGCTGCGGAGAATTAGAGCACAATGCATAATTGATCAGTAGACGCTCCGAGAGGGTAGCTATTACAGCACACACCACCCGTGCATAAAAGCAGACGAGGAATTTGAAGGACTTGTCAAAAGCCACAAAACAAGCTGCTGGCTGAGCCAAGACAGCTCCAGCTCCTGAAGCGTCGGCCCCCGCACGGCCTCTGTGCTGCCACTGCACGAAGCACGTTACCAAAGTCAATTTGCCCTGTGAAAATACACGGAGTGGGAGAAAGAAAAGTGCATAAAAACTTTTATAACTTCTGCAGATCTGCCAATTCAGCTCACACATTCCGTTTTACTAACCAAACCTATAAAGATAAAAACGTGGACTTGCTTATCTTCCATTTTTCCTATCAATAATTTCACTGTACATGAGGAATCGATCGTTTTGCAATGGGGCAGGCACATTAAGCACTAACAGCTGTTTAGAAAATAGATTTGAGACCACACAAAAATATGTTTCAGTTTAAACTAGCACAGAACCTCGCCAGGCACTTCTCAACAGAGCTCCTCAGCAGGCTCTAAAGGCTCTTCCTCCTACATGTCAAAGACATTTTTCTTGCTGATAAAGACTGTAAATATGAGCTAGCTATCCATGCCCTTTCAGCAGCAAAAACAAACAAGTACAAGACAAAGTGTTCGAGCCTACAGTCATTCTGGTGCAAAGATAAGCCAGAAGTAGCAGCTGTAAAATGTGAATGATGATACTGACCTCCACGGTGCAGCATTTGGTCGTTCTTTGTTATAGTATTTTTATCAGCAAGAACATTACTACTATTATTTGGAATAGGGAAGCGTATGGGAGAAAGAGTTTCATTTTCAGCAACATTAAAAAAACAAAACAAAAACCCCATACAACCCTGAAGGGCATTATTGGAGAAAGATATCTTTTGGAGAACAGTTATGTTACTACTACAGGGTCTTTACCAATGAATACATGGTAAAAGAGAAAAACTAAACACTGTAAATCTCAGCTGCAACTCAGCAGAATTTGGAGCCCAGGAACGAGCTCCTGCAGTTCACCCCGACTCGGTGGATCTGTTTATGCTCCAAACACCACCCATCCTTGGGACAGGATTACAATAAATACATCCAGTTGCACCCACACAGGCAGAATGGACTCACAGCAAACTCAGGCAAAATTCAGAACAGAAAATTGAAGTTATCAGGAAGGGGGTAGGAAAAGAAGATGGTCCCAGAACGAGCTGCAAAGTTGGAATCTACCACCAAAAGACCGTCCCGTTGGCTCCTGATATTTATTACAGGCATCGAGTGTATTTCTCAGTGGACAGAACTGAATTTACCTACATACTCATGGTTTTGAGCCCCCTTTTTAAGGCCTTGAATAAAGACAGACATATGCTTGAATCCAGGCGCTGTCTGCCTTTTCTTTGTGTACAAAACAGACAGGCGGCTCCTACTATTTTCTTGTAACTATAGAGGCCTCTTCCTTTCGGAACAAGCAAATCCAACTTTTTTTTTTTCTTTTTTTTTTTTAAACAAGGAATTTTGAACTCGAGGCAGGAAGCAACAGGCCAGGCCTGCGCGTTGGCCTCCTGCGAGCTCGGCCGCCAGCGCATGTTTCTCCCGAAAGCTGCACACAACAGCCCTGGACACACACATCCACCACGGGCCACTCCTGGAGATAAAGCACCCGGCCAAGAAAACAGTGGAAACATTTCTCCTGAGCAGCCAGCCGGCAGGATTCCTGCTCCGCAAAGCTGCTGAGGGCGGCAGGTTTGGGTTTGTTTAACTACAGCTCATTCCCCCTCTCTAGGCAGGGCACTTCTCAAAAGGGAAAATAAATAGGCAGGAGGGGTTGGGAAAAGAAGAAAAAAAGAAAAACACCCCCAAAAAGCTGAAACTGGCAGCAGGGAGCGGCAGGGAAAAAGCTGCAGTGCAACCCGGGACAGGGCACGCACAGGGTGCAGGTAGAACCCCCCCATGCTAGGGTGGAGGCAGGAAAAAGGGAAGGGGGGGAAACAGGGAACACTTTCCAAAAAGGAAATTTAACCCAGCCCAGGATTTCCAAACTGCAATAATTTTCCATGGGCCAATCAGGGAGGAGCGAGGCAAACGCACCAAATTAGGAAAGTAAATACTGGCCGGGGGAGAGGCAGGAGGAGGAGGGGAGCTCCGAAAGCGCCTCCCGCACTCCGGACGGGGGGAGGCCACGGGGTCCCTGCCCTGCAAGAGGGGACAGCGGGGACCCTGCAGGGCCACTGAGCTGTCCCCGTGTATTGTGATGCTCCACAGAGAAGGTCTCAGTGCAGGAGGGCAGGATGGGGGCCCCCCTTGTGCACGGGGAAGGCCGGAGTGTTTACAAGCGCGTGGGCCTCTCCTCTGCGAGAGCAGCTCCACAACCAGCGGGATCTGGCAGGCCAAGCTCCCAAGTCTTCCAAAGTTTCCCAAAGACTCTGCTGGATTTGCTCCTGCTCGAGACAAACAGATGCAGCCATTAATCATCTCCAGTAAACACCGCGCCGAGCCCGAGCAAAGCGGCACCATTTCCACTTTCTCCCTGCGCAAAGAGAGACCCTCCCCGGGAGTCGAATGACACTCGCAGGCATCTGCCCGCGCCGAAGGCTGCAGCCGCTGCTAGGAACACAAACCGCACTGCGAGATGACTGAATGGAAACTAGCTACCATATGTTGGCAAAGAAACCTTCCCCCTCCCCTCCCAGCAACAGGCTTCATCTAAAAAGAGAAGGTTAAATATAAACGAAAAGCAGTGCCTGAACAGAGGGCTGCAACCGCAGCTCCCGCCGGCCCCCTCTTTCTAGAATATCCGCGCGAACATCTGTGCGGCGCTGCAAGGGCGCGGGGAAAACCCGCCGCGCCGCCGCTCCTCGTGCTATGCAAAACCAGGCTGCCTCCCCGGCCCCGCTCGAGTCATTCGCAGCCATCCACGTTTCCAAACTACTCGGTAAATTACTGCTACCTACCAGGAGATGTTTTGCATTCGAGCTGTTTGTGTCTGACAAATGCATGGGTAAGGAAACAAAACACAGGCTGTTACCGAGCACTTAATTTTTAAGTTGCGACACCCAAATTGTATTGTCCTACTCCTGCGAATGAACTTTGCTATATTTTGCAAATAAAGTGGGCTCTACTGCAAGCAAGGTCTTACGTGAGATCACCGCAGCTCTGATACATAAACTCTTCACTAAGGAGGGGAAGAAAAATATTTGAGACGGTCACTTGACGTTCAGCTTGTTTCTATTGCACATGCACGAATCAGCTAGTCTACAAAACAGGATATTTGCCCAGATACACACTCTGATTGCTGCAGCCCCTTGCTGTACAGGCACAGCCGACCCCTGCTTCCTTCTATTCCCAGAAAACTGCATGCCGACGGCTACCCTTGGCCCTAGTTCCAGATAGTGACAGCACCACCCAGCACGAGCGGAATACAATTGAGATAAAAATAAAGCAGGCAGTCCTAGCATAAAAAAGCAGGCAAATACCTTCTTTCTGCATGCAGAGAGATGGTGATGAGAGATACTTCTAATTAAGTGGCAGAAATTGTTTCATTCTATGGAGCTATTCTCTATTCTTTAAGATTCATGGTTTTTTTTTCTCCTTGTCATTGGAGCTCTTAAGCAAAACCCCCTGTTCCCGACTTTTGGCCACCACCCCCAAAGCTCTTCCAGCCATCTCCCATCGCCCTGAACAGCAGGTATTTACCAAGGTGCATTTTCAAGTGGGCATTTCCCGCATCGAGGAAACTGGACAAACCACAGGGGCTGATAAACCCTGGTGTGGGAGGACACTGAGGAAGACCACGCGATTCCCCAGACACCATCCTGGGCCTGGTCACCGCCTTACCTGATAGTGCCTGTGGGGGACGGGAGGGGGCTGACCACGCTCCGGAGATCCGGCTCCGGAATGTGGATCTTCAGAGGTGATATTTGAGGGTAAAGCGGCCGAAGGGGAGGCGACGAAGCTTCCTCTTTTGCTTCCTCTTTATGGTATAAAGACGTGAACTGGATTTTTATAACCGTGCTAGGGAATCGAAAAGTGCACCTGGACAGGAAAGAAAAAGGAAAGTTCAGTGTCACACAGGATATATACAAACACACATAAAATGCATTTTGGAGTAGGTGTAGCATTAATTCATTCAGACCTTTCTCTAAAACATCTTTGGGGCCAGTGTTCCTGCATCTCTGCACACGTACATAACACAGTGACTCCAGGCGCAAGGTTTGGGCAGGCCAAGTGATTTCCCCATCAGCCACATGTTCCACCACCAACTAAGCAAGATGCAGAACTGCAGCAATCAGCTCCTGGGTTCCTGCTATTGCAAAGACTAGGCTTTATCCTTTATTAGCACACTGCAAATAACTTGCTCAGGAAGGTACCAGTTTCTAGAAAGCACCAAACCACAAGCACCATGGATCTAAAGAAACGTAAAGACCCGCTGGAGCAACAACCAGTCTCCAGGTGGACAAGACAGCACTATTTACAAACCAGCATGAACATATTGCCTAACTGGAGCCTGTTTATATCTCTGCACATGCTGCTAAAGGGTCATCTAGCAGGTTTTGGATTAAAATCCGTTTTTTGAAAAGT
This sequence comes from Tinamus guttatus, assembly GCF_059628265.1. Taxonomy (NCBI): domain Eukaryota; kingdom Metazoa; phylum Chordata; class Aves; order Tinamiformes; family Tinamidae; genus Tinamus; species Tinamus guttatus. Next base: position 779,306 of record NW_028288825.1, on the reverse strand, counting down.
ACCTCCCATTAGACAGCAGAGGTTACAGCTAGCACGGTCAGAAACGGGCCCGACAAGCCTTTAGGACCTATTTCTTACCAATTGTTATCTACAGCTTTTTTAATTGCAGATCTAAGTGTCGTCTTCGAGAGATGCTGGAAAATTCAGAAGGAAACAAGCACTGACATTTTCTATATTTGACCAGAGAGCCTCTAATTTATAGTGTCTGCAATCGGAACAGGGCTGTAAAAGCGAGCGCTTGACACCTCTGCCTTACTGCACTCTAATTAGACAATAATGTGCAATCAATACAGGCTTCCCTGGGCTCATTTTGCTGTTACTAAGGTTAAAGAAGCAGGAAATAAAAACCAGGTTTCACTGTGGGAAAGGCCATTGGAGCACAGTAATTCTGCTCCTTTCCACAAGCCTGCCTATAGAGGGGAATCGGGGAAAAGAGCAGCTTTCTCCTCGCACTGCAGCAGCCAGCGTGGCCAGGACCCAATTCCTCCAACCAGCATTACCGAATCCTGCCAGGTAACAGAATAAGGTGACAGGTTCCCAAACTGGGGTTCGTGACTAACTTATCCCAAGGCTGCTATTGATGGGGATGAGGGAAACCTGCCAGTGCTGCTCCAAGAACATGGGCGCTTGCTCCGAGTGTAGCAGGACCCAGTTCTGCAGGAAGGTAACGCTCAGAAACCTGCCATGAGAAGCACAAAATTGTCATTCAGGCACGGGCAGCTCATTCCCCTCTCGTCTCCCAGATGAGCTTGCTCAGCGTTTGGCACATTGGAATCGCAAGGGCTCTGCTCTGTGCAGTTTGCATTGCATCTAATTCCCTTTAGAGGTCCTGCCACCTGCACTCATTAATGCATTAAATAAGAACATCATTGCTGGCAACGCAGCCTAATCATGTTTACTTAACCCTCCTAAAGAGGGTTCCCTGCAGACTCCACAGGAGAGCGTGATTCAAAGCAGCAGAGCGGCTGCATCCTGCAGCACCTATTAGGAGCGGGCACAAAACTAGGATGAACCTGAAACAAGACCGTTGAAACACAAGTCTGGGATTTTCAGCTTATAGAAAAAAAAACCAGAACATATCCATTCACACTTGAGCATTACCTGGACCGAGACTCAATACAGTAAGAGCAAAGTGTAGTCATTTTTCAATCCCTTACTGGGGAAGTTAAGCTTTCTTTCACAGCCCGATGCAAGTCCCCGCTGCAATGCCAGGTGCCAGCATTTTTCAATATGTGAGTGAAGGGAAAAACTAATCCTCATTGTACACCGTGCCGGTGTGCGATGCCAACCCGCTGATCGTCTCCCACAACCCTTCAAACATGCGGGCAGAAAAGGCCCCATCTAATGTTGCGTTTCCTTGAGGGTTCCACCGGCAGCCTCGGACCCGGGAGCAGGAGCCGAGTGCCCGGGCGGCTGCACGAGCAAACAGTTTGTTGGCTGCTCTGATTTCGCTTGCAGAAAGACAAGCTCTTCTGTCTGCTGCGGCAGGACCCGGGATGTATGGCCAGGTTGAGCATATTGTGCCAGCAAGCACATGCGTGGCCACTTGGGAAGGAATCAGACTGGAAAAAATAAATCTGTGGGGTGCACGCGAGTGTTGTGCAGCCTGGGGAGCCTGCTCTGTGCTAGGGCTTCTGCTCACCCTGCCTTTTTTAACTGCAATAGCTCCTAAACTCTTGCTCATAACAGACAGGGTGCAGCTGGACACAGAAACTATTCACTGACTATCAAAAAACAACAGGGGATGCAAGAAGTTACCCTAATGCCAAAGCCAGGGTGCAAGTTCCTGCAGAACCGCTCCTCTTGCAGGGGACGGGGCTTGTGTTGGTGTTTGAGCCTCTGTCACAACAACTCGATAATGCAGACATGGTGACAAGCCTCAGCACAGCCCAAGATGCTGCTTCAAGTCACCAGGCATCCACTGATACAGGGAACCGTGTTGTCAAGAAAGCGGGAAAAAGCAGAAGTTTCCCCTGAAGTTGCCACAGAAAGCTCCATATCAGGTACACTGAAAGCAAATGTGGTTTTAATGAGCTTTTCTAATTGTCCCCTTAATTAACCTCGTTCCTACCAAAGAAGATAAATGCAAATTGCATCATGTAGTGCCATTTAGGAAGGAGGCACAGAGTGAAAGGGAAATCCAAATTAGCACAGGATTTAAGGGTATAAAAATAGCAGTTCCACAAGAGAGAAGTTGGACAAGACAGACAGCCCCAGCAGAGCTGTGTGGGCATCCTTGCCATTACTGTAGGTATTTGAAGTTATTTAAACTAAGTTATACTATTTGATCCGAGCTGTATGGTTCCTATCAAAGATACCTAGCAATTACTGCTACTCCCTAGCACTTCCATCATGAGAAAGAAAGCAAGCTGGAAGAATGCAACAGACTCTACACAGGAAGTGTGATGGAGAAAACTGGTATTTTCAAACGTGCCTAACAGGCAGCTCTTAAGCACCTCTGAAATTCCCAGCTGATTAAAGAGGGATTAATTTACGGTCTGCAAAACTTTTGCTTGGTTGCAGGCAGGAAGCAACCTGCTTCAATGCCAGAACTGTTGCGTTTTACTCAATCCCTGCTACAGGCAGGTACATCCCACGATCACAGGCCACATAAGCCAGGCAATATATTCATCTGCAGTTATAATGTGTTACAGCAGACAGCTCATACACCTTGGTCCTTTGGGAAAGGGATTCCCGTTTCTCTGGGCTGCTTTGCAAGGCAGCGTGAACACCTGGGTTAAAATAACCCACATCACTGTATCCAGCAAGTGCATAAAACCCATTCTTGCCTTGCAAAACTGTAGGCAGAATAAAGTCTAAGGGAAGGGGTTGCTGTCTGGCTGCTGCGTGCACGAGTTACGGGCTCCAGATGAACACAGCAGAAAGGGTGAACGTGCCCCACGTGGCTACAGGGATGTGCAAGAGATGTTGCTGCTGTGTTATTAAAAAAAAAGATTTTTTTTTGCCCAAAAGTTTCCTGGACAAGCTCCTCCCACTGACAACATCACCCATGCTATTAAGCATCCTTCATGTGGTGAACCAGCGACAGTGACCACAAGCATTTCATCTACGTAAGTCTGAAAATAAGACGCTAGGAAACACTAGACTTTACATAAACATTCACCCCAAAAGCAAGCTTCAAGGAAAGGGAAAAAAAAATTAAAAAAAAAGACAGCAAGAAGATTCCACGCATGCATGATCCTTTATAAAAAGCAAAATATTCCCCCCCTCCTCAAAGCGTCTTTTACTCATGTATGCAAAAGGAACTGAGATTCAAGAGCCAAAACCAGTGCCAGACTGAGGAGAAGCAGAAGCTGTTGCAGTCACTGGTTTCTTTGTGAGCACCCGCGGGCTGCCCAGCGCCGCGTGGCTCCTGCCCCTCCGCTGCGCCACGAGAGGCTGAGAAGAGGCAGGAAACGGGGCTCAACTTGTGCTTTTGTTCTACACGCGGAAAAACACAGTGAAAAAACATAGAAAACACAGAAAGAGAGAAAAAAATAAAGGTAAAGGGTGTGTGTGTGTGTATAATGGTTCTAATTTCTTATGCAAAGTGAGTGACGAGCACTGTTTAATGCAGAGCTGCATTAAATATAACGCTTTGAGCTGTTTGGATCAGAAGAGTAGCATAGGGTTGGGGTTTCATTCATAGAAAAACGGCCATGGTGATGGTCTCCCTTGGCTGGAACTGGCACTTTTCAAGCCTACGGAAAGATACTGCTTCCACACGCTTGGCTCTGAACACCTAAATTGTCCCCACAGCTACATCATGGGAATGGACAGCAGCCCAATTTTAAGAGGGAAACAGATAATCTCTCGAATCAGTAAATTCCCTGAACCCAGCAGACACTGACAACCAGAGCTTTAGTTATAGCAGCAAATACAGTGGCGATACAGAAAGGTCATTGCTAATTCAAAGTTGATCTAGGATCTCCACAAAAGCCCTCTTAAAAAAAAAATAAAAATAAAAATAAAAATAAAAACCACACAGCCCAACAGCGCAAATTCTGTCCCTTGCATCTTCTCTGAAAGTGATCTCGTCATTGTATCAATTAAGTATAACTAACCCCAAAGAACATGGTATTATTCCTACGTACAAAGTTTCCAAAACATGTAGAGTTTGTCAGCTCAAGTGAGAATTTGCTCCCAGCCACTTTTTTTTTTTCAAGCTAGCAATTTCCATTACCAGTTATTTCAAGGCATCTCAAATGATCCTGTTTAATGCTTTAAAAAACAGAGGGCAAGATAGAGCTTCTCACCCCCATAGGCCAAAATCTGTAGGATAAATACCAAAATTTGAGGCTATGATCAATGTGCAGGAGCTGTATGTGGCAGCCTGTACAGAGTGGTGCTCAGATTACCTCCTGCAACTCATTTTGCCTTCTGTAATGGGCAAAAGCAAGAACAACATGCTCATGCCTATGAAAATCAAGTCCCCATTAAGTTAGAAATCCACTCCCTACTCCTATAATACTTGGAAGCCGTCGAAAAGGAGGTGCCTTGGACCACATAAAAGAATTACTGCAGAAATTTAAGCAACGGTGTGCCCAATCTCAAACTGAATTTGCTTACAAAAAGATAACAGGCTGCTTCACTGAAACACTTACCTGAGCCCTGAAGGTCTGTCCTCAGGGAGGAGCAAACTAGCAGAGTTGGCACTATTACCTTGTGTTCACATTTCTTCAAAAATGATGCTTTAATACTAGCCATGACCACTGAAGAGGAGCTGAGCTGCAAGCACCACCCAATCAAGGCTTGTTTCTCTGTGATATTTTCTCCATACAAAGTCTAGTTTCACAATTTTGGCTTTTCTAAATAGAACCTCCTTGTGTTACCGAGCACAAAGCAACAAGCTTGAAAGTCTAAGTGTTTACAAGGGTTATCCCAGTACAGTAACTGCTGGAACAAAATCAGTTTTCTCTACCTTTGCAAAAATAAACTAGCCCTTCACCTGGGAATAGTTAACAGATTGTGCTCAAAGTGATTATTTTTGTATGAACTACATGCAAAACTACACTGCAGTTGTCTGAAAGAGCAAGCTGGGGACAGTACGGGTAGCAAAACCACTTTTCTGTCTCGAGTGAATTGCAATAACTGTTGGAATGGATGTTGTGAAGCCGCGCAACAAGCTCGGAAAGCTGCACTCATCACGGGAGATTATGCACCCCCCCATACCTCCTTTATAATGAAATAATAATAAAATCACTTCCAGCCTTTCCTGTTCCCCTTCCCCTCCCCACCCCTGAGTGTTTTCCTGAGTAACACTCTGCAAGAAACGCCTGTAAGGAAGCCACCTTCTCATCTGCTTGGCTGGCTCTGCCCGCAGCCCCAGTGAAGAGCTGGGTGCTCAGTGAGGTCTGCACAGATGCAGATGCACGTGGTTCTCTTATGCCTAAACACACCTCGGCCAACAGGCTGCACGTATCACTGTGTTATTTATTTTCCTTAGCCTAGGGGACACAGGCAGCTTTGTCAGCTGGTTTTTAAGAGTGTTTGGTCCATCTGAAGACTGGTAACCTCCAAAGTAATGAGATTTCTTGGTATGTGCTATTTCCCTTTTGACTGCCCTACTAATCTGACCAGGTTTAACACAGAAATCCTACTGAAGACCTTCTTAAAGTCCTTAAAGTCCAACACACACCAGAGAAACATCTGCAAGACAGTGGTCAGAAAATAATTTGCTACTTTTATGAAGAGATGAGCAAAGAGCCGGCAACTGAACGGTGACGCCCGGGATCCATCACCCTGTGGCGCCTCGGCACTCGGGTCCTTCCTGCGACGGATCTCAGCCCAAACACGGGACAGGACAAACACGTTGCCAGCAGCAGCGGGACACAAAAATGAGGGGCCCTAAAACAGGCTTATCCCCACAGTTTAATTAGAAAGGCTGTAAATGTCACCATTAACTACAGGAAAACTAGGATCAGAGATTATCTGTGAATATTGGAGTACAGTGGATTCCACTGACCCTGAGAAGAGACAGAAGGAGCCCCCGGAACATTTGCTCAGAACTACTCCGTAAATCAGAGTGTGGGTTTAAATGCAGGAAGACTGTTTTCTAACTGTACGGCTGTACCCTGAGCTTACAAATCATTTGCCTTTGCATGCTTTGCAGCACACTTTATATCATATAAGATGTCATGCTTAACACTGCAGATACACAAAGAAGCAGATATATCAGTTGGGACCGAACTAAAATCGTCTGTGTGCGTAAGCGAGGGAGTTCAGACTTGAAATAATTAGCTGCATTCAAGAGACAGTGATCTTATTTCATGAATTTAAATTTTCTGGTGTTGGGAACTTTTTCCAGAAGGAAGGCCCAGCAACTATTTTCACAGTCCTGTTATACCAGGTGACAAATAACTCACCTTTGGTGTCCCATACAGCCTGGGACCCCGGTACCTGCATGAAGTGCCCCTTGGCCATTGCTCCAGTTCCAGGGCTGCTGCAATGCTGGTTTTAGTAAAGGTAAACTCATCCTGAAGTAATGGAGCATTTCTCATACCCAATCCAGTGGGATTATTACTGCCTAATTTATAATTCTGGATTAGTGCAAGGATTTTAGGCTGTCCCTTGCACCCCTGATACTGAAGCTGTATCTGATTTAGCTACAAATCCTCCTGTTCCCACACTCACCTTGGGCTCAACAGGATGAGCAACTGGACAAGTAAATTCTCAGAATAGCTTGCAGGTTCCTTCTTACATAAGTATTATCTCCTCTCAAAAGACACCAGTTAAACCACTCAATCTCAGGCAGATTTATTTGAACACAATCTAAATCTGTTCCTCTCCTGTAAGAGGCATTTCCTTCCCCCCCACCATTCCTTCCCCACGGCCATTTCCTCCTGACGTCACCCTCGTGCCAACAGTAACATCCAAGTAACTGCACAACAAGTCAAATCAAGTAGCTGAACTAATAATTCATTCCTTTTTTTTTTTTTTTTTTTTTAAAAATGTGGTAAATTGTCAGCCGGAGCAGTTTGCTGTTCTTGCTACCACGAGGCAGCCCGAGCACCAGCGCTGACACAAAGGACAAGAGTCACAGGGAGGGAGGGAAGCAGGAGGTACCAACATCTCAGAGGCGGCCACATTGCAGAGTTTTGACAGGTTATAAAAAAAGAAACAGAGTTGGCGACTACAGACCCTGATTTCACAGTCACATGGGCCAATTGCCACCTTCTCCCTTCAGATGCATCCAGAAAGCAAAATGCAGTTCGTTAATTTGAGAGAAGACTGCGTTCCTGATCAAGAACGTACATCCGCTACCATGCTGATGCTTTAAGCGTCAAAAGGTTCCTAGCTTGAAATAGAGAAGTCACGACTTTTGATTCAGCTAATGATTTCAAAGCGGGACTCACCCAGATACACAAAAGAATGAACGAAGATGGAAAATGTTTTGTGCGCTGCAACAAGTGCTTCGCAGTCACCCCGTACCCATGGCAATCCTGCCATAGCAACCAGCAGGACACGTCTGCAAGGAGCTCGGGAGGTTTGTGCAGTCTCAGACGGGATGCACGGGCTCTACACACTGAAATATAAGGGCTTTTTCGCACCTTTACACCCTCAAAATTTATTTACAGATGGCCCTTGAGAAAAGCAAGGGAAGTATGCAGGCTGAGCAAGGGCAAAGCCTCAGAAAAAAAGAATTTAAATGGCCATTTCTCATTTTCACAGGCAAAGTCTTCTGTATGCTCATGCTACAGTTTGGCTGGAATTGTACACACAGTAAAGGACTTTTTTTCCTTAATCAGAAGGCACCAGAAGTTACACTGGGATTTGCCTAACACTGCATATTGCTGTGTTTAAAATGAGGTTTCCAACACAGCCAGACAGGATTTCAAATGGGCAAAGAGCGTGTGCAGGCAAGTGTATCTATTTAAAACAAATACTACCAGCAGCATCAGGCAAAACCACAACTTATGAATAGCTATGTCTCTTAAATGCACCAAGTAAATTAGCTGTAATGAATGTTTCTATTGAGCTCTACTGCACAGGGCTTCCCTTTATGCCGTTTGCAAACACACTGAGAAACCCTTCCGCACACAGGAGCGTTTTCAAACGGGTGTTTTAGCAAACCCAGTTGGAGAGAGTCACGTTCATGGGAGAGTTTGGGCAAAGCCTGGCATCGTGCTTGGTGCCAGCACCAAGGCGTACACCAGAATTGGGGTTGGCTTCCTCCAGGGCGTCCCACCTCACCGTGCTGCAGCGAGGAGAGGTCTCGGCCTCCGGAGAGCCGGGAAGAGGAGCGGAGCCGAGCGGGAATGGACACCCCCAGGCTGCTGGGAGGGATGGCGAATAGCAGCAATGCAGCCCTGTGTGCGTCCAAAAGCTGCCTCGATGCACAGGTATTTCCTCTAAGAGCTCAAGAGGAGCTGGGATGACTTCTGTGAGACCCAACCACTACAGGTTGAAAACAAAACCGCTCGGAGAGCTTGCACTGAACTAGTGTGCTGTGCCACTCAAAAGAGACTGTTTTATTCTATGCATCTTCCCTCGAAATTCTTAGCTCCCTAGCAAAGCAATAAATCTAGCACCAGCCCTGGCATACGGAGGAGCAGTTCCCATCTCAAGGGAGTGCTCTCTCGTTTGCTTCTCCCCCAGAGTTTGCTTCACCCTGGAGAATTCGTGATGGAAGAATCGAGAGCGGTATTTCTGTTTTCACAGCATTTGTGACCCTTTATTTGTGTTCTGATTTTTCTCCTCTAAAATTATCTGAGATGTCAGACACTGCTTTGCTTAATTATTCCCTTTGAAAAGTAAAACACAGTGCAGAAGAAGAAAAAAAAACAGCTAAGATAGGGCATTGCTTTCTTTTTCCTTCTCTCAGCCTAGTGGAATAGCACAACAAGGTCACGGAATAAATTCACAAAGTATCAAAATAGAACCCAAGCGAATAGAAGGAAAGAAGATCTTGAACTGCTGCGAAAGAGGGTGTTTCAATCAGCTTTGTAGAAAACCAGCAGAGGTTCCTTCTGGAACTGTTCTCACACGGGAAATGGTCCTTTCTCTGATCCTCGTACCCCCAGCATCAGAGGAGGGGACCCACAGCAACCCTGCTCTGTTCAGCACCAAGAAACCTACCTGAACCTGTCCCAAACCCTGCAGAAAGCTGCTGGAGCGCAAAGGGCCAAGGATCTGCAGCTTCAAAAACAACTTTTCTGAAACCTCTCCAACAGAAACCAGGCTGAGCCAGCTAACAGTGCATCTGTGTTCCCGGTCCTGCAGGAAGGCTGGGGATGTTCTCCACACACCGCCGCGTTCGGCACCTAGCCACAAACTCAGCGAAGCACCCGGCGAGCTGCACCTGACGGGGAATGAATTCACCTAGATATTTAAAAGACACCAACAGCAAGTGTAAACGCGGTGTTAAAATTAAGTCTGACATGGGGCTACCAAATATTTCCAGGCTGATTACAAACATGAAAGATGATCTCCGAAACTAAGCCTTGGGATCATGGAAGGTATCGCTGACGGACCTTTATAAGAAGCATGGCTAGGGCAGGCTCTGGATGCTCTGTTAACACCCACCTCCAACACCATCCTGCTAAGCACACACGTCCATAGACCGGGTCATTACTCAGCGCCCATCCATTGGGAACGGGGAAACAAAGAGGTGGTTGGTGCTGTAACTGTATCTCACCGCGTTTCACGTTTCAAAACACTGGTGTCAGCTTCCAAATATGCCATTCAGTGCAGAGCTGCTTGCTGGAGGCGGAAACGCAGGCAGGATGGATTGGGCAGCAGGCAGGAGGGATCCCGGGAGCAGCAGGAGGGATCCCGGGAGCAGCAGGAGGGATCCCGGGAGGTCTCGCTCAGGTCTGTCAACGCACTAGGGGTTGGAGTCCGGAAGGTTGTTCCTATGCCCGCAAGGATCAGATGGGATTTGACATCCATATAAATGCACGTGCAGTTTGTGCGGTGACAGTGCAAGGACCGTTCAGTCAGTCCTGGCTCTGACTGCTTCAAGGCTCCTCAAGGTGAATTTTGGCCCTGCTTCCACAGAAGCTGCTCTGTTCCCCTTGTACTCCTTGTCCACAAACAACCACGTGTCTCTGAGCAAACTGCTAAAACCCTGTGAACATTTACATGTGTGTGTGTGTGTATCGTATGGTAAGCCACATCTTAACCCAACGCCACCCCGCCGGTTCATTAAAAATGCACCTAATTTGCTGTTCCTCTGCACCTAATTTATTGTTCCCCTTGGCACGAAACCTTTTGCAGCAGTGCAGCCAGGCCTGTCACCGGCTATCGCTACCTGGGGGGAGCACCTAGGCAACTGTCTTCAGCGTCTAAAATTAACCATAAAGCTGCTATTTATTTTGAAGTTTGGCAACAGGAAGCTCTTTTAAGTGTGAGAACGAGTGGTCGGATGAAAGACCCCAAGCTGAGAGGAAAGCTGGCCCCAGAGCAGCCCACGCTCTTGCTCGAGTGACGCTACCTACAGCAGCGGAGAGCGACCGATACCATCTGCGAAGTCCACGTGTGTGTTTGTACACACAAAAAACAACCACCCTTCGGAGGCTCGGCAGAACGCGCTCCTGCGCACCACCGTAACCCAGCATTTGGGCTCGTCAGGTCTAGATCCTATCTTAAGGATTTCTTTGCTGACCAATAAATTATTTGAACTTCAGAGAAAATGTAAATCACACTATGCAAAGAAATTGTAAATTACTTCAAACACGCTTCCTTTTCTTAGAGGGGGGTGTCTTGCTTTCATCACTGAGTCTCCTGCCTGCAAAAATCACTCTCCATTTTAGGCTGATCCATCTACTAATTCCTCTACTGTTCTACCAGTACTACATCTTTACTTTGAAAAGGCCTGAAAATAATCAATATCTGTGATTTAAAAAAAAAAAAAAAAAAAAAGAGGCAAAAACAGCCCCCCCGCACATCTGCATAGAGACTCCTTTGAAAGCTAAATAGATATTTAACACCTCTTGTTTGCATGCAGTTATAAGAGACTGGGAGACAATTGCCTAAGCTTCAGAAAAAATGGTGGGTGCTCATGAACTGACTGGTATTTTTTTTTTAAAAAAAAAAACTTTAAACCGAATTTTCCTAAATAGTGTGCTCACCTATTCCCCCTTCGGTCTGAACATCCTTACCTTCCACGTGTAAAAGCCTTTACTTTTACAGGATATGCACCCAGGATCCCCACTAAGAGCTACAGAAGGTCCTAAGATATATTTTAAAGTGCACTACCTCTTCCTGGACGCATTGCAAGTCTCTCCCACCTATACAAATATTGTGGCCCCTAGCTCAAAAGTGGGATGTTTTCAGAACCACCAACATACCCTGCTTGAGGTTTTGGTAATACGTGATATGAATGAAAAAAATAAAAAAGAATAAACCCAACACAGACACAAATACAGTCTGAGCACCATCGCTCTAGGCAGCTGCAAAGGGACACTGATGCCGGGCCAACCACTCCCTCCTCCAGCCTCCTTTATGTCAATAAATCTTAACCTGGCTGTTTGAGCAACGTTTAATCATAAACAGATGTGGACATGCTCAGGAATATAAACAAAGGTGAGCGGGACCGAGAAGCACTCGCTGTTCACTGCGGACCAGGGAGCACGGAGCAAAGACCGGCAACGCGCCGAGGAACCGGCTGCGGGCACCAAGGGCCTCGGAAACCACCGCCGGGCACCGGAGCACCCGCAACACCATCACAAAAGGATTTGGGGGATTTTGCACGTTAGCAGTCTTGGTTTGCCCTCAAAGCAAACAAAAAAAAAAAAAAAAAAAAGAAATTGCTTATAACACCCACTTAGAGGTATGGAAATAAACTGCCCTCCTTGATCTCGCGCGGGTGCCGTTGCCAACGCAGTCATCTGCGCTCCCGTCTGCGTTGCTAATCGAGCTAAAATTAACTCCTCTCCTCCTGCTCGCGGTAGCAGCAGGCAGACGGATGCAGGAGCGGGATCAGTCGTGTCCCTGATCACCTTGCCTAGGTGGGAAAGGGTATTTAGGATGTGCAGGACCCCTCGGGGACCTTAATGGCACCATGGGGCTGGTCACTGTGTGACCGAACCGGCTGCCCCTCCAACCTTGCTCCTGTCAATCCTGGCCAGTACTGACAGCCGGGAAACATCCCATGTGGAAGCAGGGATCTCAATCCTGCTAAGCCAGGGTCTAACTCAGAACGAACAGAATCAATCACACCTGCCACTCATGCTTCAACCTCAAAATATAGATGTGTCTTAGGTCATTTTTTTTCACAAAGCCTCAGAGGGGACTTCTCGCCGGCACGGCACTTAGCTAAGCTCTGGGCATGTTCTGAGGACACAGACATTCATTTGCTAGAGGTGCCAACCTGGCAACACTGGCAAAAATATATACACCTTGTTCTTATGTTCGGCATTAAAGTTGACCAAATTAAATCCAACTTGCTGTTTCAAAACGCCACCCCAGCCCCATCAAATAGCAGAGAACTATGGGGCAGAACAGAAACCAAAAAGAAGCACTAAGGGACCAAATGCTCTTCAAACACGTGCTTGACAGCAGCCAAGGTTTAATGCTATTAAAAAATACAACACAATATTAAAAAATACAATACGCAGCACGACGTGGACAGCGGATGCTGCCGCACGTCTCGGATCACGACTAGGTTTTGCTCAGAGCGTGCCAAGGTCTCCGAGCTGTGACGTATCTCGCATTCCGGTAGCAAATCTCCGATTTCTTAGCGTTCTCGCCAGCCCTTTGGGACAGCCGCCAGACCACGGCTCCCGGGGTGATGGCAGCGCCGGGCTGCTTCGAGAGCCCGGGAAGGTTATTACTGCCCTGGCAGCAGAGACCAGCGAGTCGTCGCGCTGACATTCAGCTTGTTTTTCAGAGATGTCAAATAAATGGTAAATATGAGCCCTGTCACACACACATTCACCCGCAGAGTGTTCCTGTGCGGAAAGGGCTGCCTGTGCCCTGTGTCCCGGGTTTTCCCAACCCCTCCAAGACGGGTCTTAAAATCAGGGGGCAAACTGGGCTTACACGGCAGAGCCTGCAAGCAGTGAGTCGGCAAGCACGGCCACCACCAGCATCTCTCACTTCTTCCCTAATTCTGTGAAATTTGAGAGCTGCTCTGAGTGGCTTTGCAAGCCACCGCTGATCTTTGTTAAAATTAAAAGGTCACTATTCACTATTTTCCTTCTTTGCTCATCTCGACAGAAACAGCCAACCGAATATGTTTCTCCCTCAGTCATAAGCCACAACCAACACCTACCTTGGTGCCAAAAAAAAAAAGCCCCACCTGCGCCCACGCTCAGGGAACTTCCCTCTAACAGCCTCTACAAAGACTTCTGTTTTCAATAAGAAATTACGCAGCACCCCGAGAATAAAAACGGAGTGACACCATGGAACTAACTGCAGTGCTCGAGCTGGACGCTAAGGTTATTCATTCATCTGGTTATTCATTTCCATACCTAACTCAAGCAAAGGTTTAAGATGTTTGGGGTTAACAGCCAGGGAATTTCCAGCTTGCCACAGATTTTGCCCCGTCCCTCCCACCGCAGAGATCTGGTTGCGGCTGCTACAGAGAACGTGGCGCTTCCGTTCTACCTCTGTTTTTACCCCCTTTATCTTCTTGAGGAGACCTCCCTTATTATCACAAATGCATAAATCCTCAGGAGATTTTTCTTCTTTGAAAAAGGAGGAGAAATTACCCATTTGAAAAAAAAATGAGGGCATAAAATAGCTTAATAACCATCGCAGAGAGGAAGGTCCTGTTTCGGTATCTTTGTGAGATACAGGAGAGCAGTTTGATGGTTGTGTAAATCATATTTCCACAGTCATCAACCTTCTTCTACAGGGTCATTCATCAGTGTGGAGCTTTCTCTGAAGGAGCCAGGTGATCCCTCTAAAAGGTCTTGCAAATCCATCTAGAAGATTTGGTTCCAAAGCTGAGGAACGACCCTATAAATACATTATCAAGGCTGTGCAAAATCAAGTAACCTAGTGAAGCTCAGGGAAAGCTCCCAGTTCCCACCTGCAGAAGACACTCACACACGGGATGTTAGCAGCCTCCGAGTTCAATGAGCCTCACTAAGGGGCTCTAATAGAGCGTGACCATGGCACAGTTTCCTCCGAGGCCGGTTCAGTTCATTTAGAAAGCAATTTGCAAAGAGCTAATGTGCTACTTACGTCCACCATAAAAAACGACTCGTATGGATTCAGGCTCTGCAAAATGTTCGCTCAAGTCCGTTCCGCTCCCTCTGAAGACATTTTACAACCCATTCAGTACTCAGTGAGGAGGCCAGGAGCAGTGTGTAAAGAGCTGCTCTGAGGCTATGTTCAATATTTTAAAAGCTGGCACTTTCTAGACTCAGAGCCAAGCAAGTGTTTGGGGCAACACGGATCATCTCTCACAAATACATCTTCAAAGTGACACCTACTTGCAGGCTCCAAAATATTGAACTGGAAAATACAGCTTGAAAGAGAAGCCCAAACACAAAACTTGGTAAGATTCCTATCACAGGAGAGCAAAAAAAAAAAAAAAAAAAAAATCATTTTGATGTTCCTCAGTTCTAAGGAGGCGATTCACTGGATTGACTTCTGACGGACCACCTAGCAGGACATGGCTAAGATGGCAAACAGCATAAAGAACCTTGGGATTGTTTTAAGTGTTTTAAAACCTGCCAGCATATACTACTGTGCTAAGGTCTTTCCTCCTGCAAAAGAATTTAACAAACTGAAATGACAATGACATTTAATTTGCAGCCATAGGAGTTCGCTACCTTAAAAATCAGGAAACTTTAGAGAATTGATTTGTCTAATTACCAGAATATTCTAAGGCTGCTCTGCTTTGCTTCACAATAGGGGGCAGAATTGGAGAAACACTTTCCTTCAAAAAGGATTCATCTTATCCTGGAAGCTTCACGCCAACCTAAGAGCGAGTGCTAAGAGCTCTTCTGGAAACAGAGTCATAACCTCTCTGTGCTACAGTTTATTTTGCTTGTAAGAATTCTCACACTTGCAGTAGCTTCTGGTAGAGCACAAAACAGGATGTAAATTGAAAAAAAAAAAAAAAAAAAGCAAACCACTTAATGACAAATGGGTGCATCCTCTTTTCTTCAAGAGACCTGAGATTTGGGGTCACTGCATGTGAAAGCGAGCATTTCCCAACCTCATCTGACAGTGAAGCAGACCGAGGATGCTCAGTTGCAAACAGCTTATGTGCAAGTCTAAACTACTTGACTCTGCCAATTTCTAATGGCCCGTTTGCGTATGCCTAAATTTTTTTTTTTTTAAAAAAGGCAGAAACTTTTATTGGATGCTGGATGCTAAGAACTCCTAAGCCTGAAGGAAAGGTCAGTGCTTGCCTCAATATTCCATAAAGATATTAGCAACCAAGCACGTGCCCGCTCTGGACTTACTCTGCAGGCCTCAGGTGCAAGGGCTGCGCTCTGCCTTGTCCCATTGCACAGGGTCTAAGGGAGAAGAACAGGTCCTTACCCAGCTGAAGGGTCAAGACAGAAGGAGGCAAAGCCTCCCAATTGCCAGGGTGGTTGACAGTCAACATCCCTTTACACTCGGTGGGCTGGCAGCCAAGCCAAGTACACAAGTTATGCAAACCATGCATAGAAAAAAGGGAGAAAAATCAATAAATAAATAGCAGTTGACACAATATTGCCCACACCAAGAGCCTACTCTTACTATTTTGGACTATGCTGAATATGAAAAACAAAAATATTTCTGGTCTACCCATCAGGTAGAAACCAAATTTGCCTTCTGTGCTGAGTCCTTTTCTCCTCCCACAAAACTGGGATTATGAGCATTTAAGAGCCCATAGTTCTTATGCCCTCGAGAGAGGAAAGGCCTTACGTTGCTCAAGAACGATCCTTTTAACAAGTGCACAAACTGGCTCTGCAGGGAGGCCAGTCTTGCTTAGTCAAAATGTTGGTGGCTTCAGTATGTGGCCTTAAGGGAGACGGAAGATGAAAACAGTTTGTGTGGGAAGACTTCCCAAGGCTCCCTTTAAAGTGTCATGATGCAGAACAAGGTAGAGCTATAATATATTGTATGTTATATACCTTAGAGGGAAGGGGAGGGATGCTTTTTCCACTGTACGTAGACCCCCTCTGCCTGGCTTTTCGTCAACTTGTTCTGTTCCAAAAGATCCAGTGGGTTTTTATGCTGGAGGACTCTGGAAACAGAGTAAGTCATAACGCACTTCAAATTCTCTTATTCCCCTATCCTAAACAGACAAATATATTAACATAAACAAGGACTGCACATCTTCGTCCCTCAACTGAGGGAGCAGAATGCCCGATTCATGGCAATATTACTTCTCCCAAACAGGCAACATTCCCCCAAATAGTGCTAAAATTACAGAGCAGCATGTTGAAAGGGGGGAAGAGAAATACCAGAGCACGCATGTATCCAACGAGTGACAGCCCAAGAAATTAAACTCCCTTTCAAATTACTAAAAACAGATTGGGCAGGGACGGACGGGAATATCAATCAAATCTTATATTAGAGATGCTGAATATTCAAAGTGCAGGCTTCAAATACAGCGCTCTCTCAAGACTGCTTGTATTTTTTATAATAAAAATGCATGAAGAGAAAAGGAACAGCAATGTAATGAAGAGCAAAACACATAAGACAAGTGGATATAAAGTATTAATTAGGTCATTAAGAGCTTTAAATGTTTTACTGTCCAATAGAGTATGTATTTCATAAAAATTAATTGCCATGCAGAAGGCAGGCACACATGCATTTTATTGAGCTGTTCTGAAGCAGCTGAGGACAATGACTAGCAAAGACATCAGTGGACAAGAGCGAAAAGACATTAATAAAATTGTACCTGTATTATGAAAACAAAGAATATACTATTGGAAAGAAACACGCCTTAATGCGAGGTTATTGCTGCATGAATCTTTGAATCAGTCTACAATCAGCTGAAATAGGGAATGTATAAATACTTGAGAAAACCTCTCACATGTAATACTGCATTATCCACTGAAGTAAACAACTACTTTATGACAATAATTTGTATTCACGGTTAGTTGATTGACCAAGGAGCCTGAACACGCATTAAGATCTCTTCTCCGAGCTGACACTTGCAAGGCAGCAAGGGCATTTCAAGCTCTCCCGTCTTACAGACTTGATCAAAATGCCACCACGATGCAACAGCCTCTTCCCCACACCTGTGGCTTCCCGAACACCTCGGGCTGATGCCATCCTGCTGTCCTCAGCAGCCACCAGCCACTTACGCTTAGTTTGACAGAGCAGAATCCAAGGAGTCACCTTCCCAAATTCACTGTAGGTCTTGGGAACAGCAACTGTAAGAAGCTGGAGCAAGGAGCCAAACCACCCAGCACCCTTTGGACTCTCAGCCCTATGGCACACATAGCTTTGATGTTGTTTAAAAAACAAGGTAGGACTCCTGAAGTGCATAACCCAGCCGTGAGTCTGCAACCTAAGGAAACACGCTGGAGACTGAACCAAAGGAATGTAAAAGACAGTGTTAGGTACAGGTGAGCCTCTGCGCTCCGGAACGCATTACAGAAGAAAATCTGTATTAAAAGCAAAAATTACTCTTCTTCCTTCTCATTAACACCGCCTGCTCAAAAGCAGATTTTTTTTTTCTAAACCACATTTCCACTTGGCTTTCCAAGCTGGCTCCTGGATGCACGGGAAAGACGAGGCTTGGGCCATTGTGCATTTCTGTGCAATTAGGGTGCCCCTTGGCTCAAGTCGCGGCCGCTCGGACAGTTATTGGAGCGAGGAACCGCTCGGAGTAAATCAGCACATGACAGAAGGACCGACATGGAGCCGAGCGCGTGGCCACCGAGCCCAGCACAAATAGAGCCGGCAGGAGGGGACTGTCCAAGCCCAAGTCACCCCAGCGGATCACAAGGCATCTCCGCAAACCTTTCACGCACCGCCAAGCCGTGCAGAGGCTCCAGTCAATGGCAGGCACTAATTACCACGTACGGGCCAGCAATCAGGGTTTATTTGCATGGCATAAGTAGTAAGTTCAAGTAGTTTCCTGTTCTCTACCAACATCCTGTTGCCACATCTACTCCTCCAGGAAACTGCAACACCGCGCGAGAGAATTTGGCATCCCGCAGCAGAGCTCTGACGCCAAATGGCTATCGGAGCACCGTTACTAGGAGCTTGCTCACAAAGAAAACAATCGCATTAATCTGGCTGTCATTTAGGCTCTCAGCTGTTTGCTGCAGGACTGCGTGTCCCATTTTCTGCAAAATGGGGAAAAAGAAGAAGAAAAAAAGCCATTATTTTGATTTGTTACCAGAAGACAAAGCAGACGCGCCGAGGTGAGGGTGCTCATGCAACTTGCACGAGAATAAGGCAAGATGCTGAATTTATGATGCATTTCATCGTTTTTATTCCTGTTTTCATAAAAGCAAAATCTCTCATGCTCATTCATCCCATAGATACCTATCTATATAAAAACATGCAAGAGTATCCACTGGAAAAATTCACCAGTCAGCTACGAATGCAGGTCATGATGGAGAGTTTGTTAACATAAAGAAGTTCCACCAGCACAACTTGAATCTACACTTAAGCCTTTGCAGCCGAGGCTGTGCAAAAGAATGTACAGGACAAGTGCAGCATGTTCTGCTTAGATTAATCTTTTCATAATCAACACATCAGCTAAACTGAACCTAGCTTGGTTTAAAAGAATGCCTAAGAGAACCTACCCCCAGCTTTGCATAAGCTTAGTTTATATTCACAGCGTGACTTACGGCACAGCTATTTTTGAATCAACAAATCCAACGTTAGCTTCACACAGTAGCAGAAGCTCTCCTGAAACACTTAATATAACTCATGACAGATTGAAGAGCTGCTCAACCCAAAAATATGACTTGAGATAAACTCCAACTAAAATCAAGTTTGCCTTTATCGCAATCTCACTATGGAACAACAAGAAAAAAAAGAAACGTGCTCTCAAAGGCATTCTTTGAAATCAAAATATGAAAAAAGATGAAGCCCCAAGACAGCTTAAATGCTATCTATCTAAAAAGCCTAAAACGCCATCCGCTAGCTGCAGCGGGGCAAAGAAAAAGACACGCTTCAAACAGAGAGCAAAATTATTTGTGTTGAAAACGGAGATTACGCAAGAGCGAAGAAACAAAACTACACGGGGAGTTATTGAGGCAACGCGCAAGGCGGCGCTTCGGAAACGACTCGCGTTTTGTAGTGGCGGTTCTGCGGGCACGGCGCTTCCTTCGTGTGCGCGCAGGGCCCGCGCGTCCCCCCGCGCCGCAGGGGTATCCGCGCGCCCGCCACGGCGTCGCGCTGACCGCAGGGACGGAGCCGAGCGCTTAGCGAGGTCATCGCGACACCGCGGCGCGCCGGGCGCAGCTCCCTTGTCCTCGTTTGTGCCGTTTTTCCCTTCCTCGGTGCCTCGAGCCCCCCGGCGAACCGCCTCGGGAAGGGAAACAACAGGCTGGTGCATCTAACCAGCAATTTTCTACTCGGTTGCTGAGCTGTTTTTTAACGCTTCGGGCCCCAGTTTGCAGAGGCGGCCCCGCTGCCCGAATGCTGCAGCAAACTGGATTACTCACAGCGCATAAAGTTTTAATGCGGGCATGAAAATTTGCAGGATCAGCAGCAAGACAAGTGCTCGCAGCACTGGACTATTTATTGTTGTCAGGTTTATTAAGTATCTAGGAAAATCCCATTATACATAAAGCAGCACACGCGTAAGGGAAGTTCAAGTGCAGAGTAAGTTTTCAGTTTTTAACAGGGCTTATGCATACACTGGATTTATAAAAATTTGACCTCCAACTATTAATTTCATAGCTCGATAGGTTTACTTCCTCATATATTACATGCAAATTTAAAACCTATTCCATTCACTTCTTCAGTTTGCTCCATGCTAAAAGCACTTCAGGTTCAAAAACCTGTTTTTTTCAAATAAAAGAAAATCTCACACTGAAAATGCCTAGTTACAGTCAAAAACTTCAGGCCCCATTAATACCATTACTGCAAAAAAATGCAAAACGAGGCATAGAAGCAACAAGCAAATACCCCATGAAATATTCACAGTTGAGCAGCATTTTGCAAACTCTTGAGCTGCTGCACGTTCGGAAAGCTCAAGTGCTACTATGGGGCTACCCACAATCGACATTTGCAGGTTTTACTCAATAGGACTTTTGTACTCAGGAGCATTTGAAAACCTGACCCACAGCTTCTTAAAATCTGGGTTAGCGAGCTTAAGTTTCAACTTCTGTTTCAGTTTGTTCAGTTATTTAGGGTGAAACCTGCTTATTTTCATTACTGGAAGTCTCTGTGTTTGGTCATTGTCACTTTTTTTTTTTTAATAAAAAAAGAGAATCCATTTTTAAAATTACAAAAAGAAAGTTAATAATTCAACGTTAACCTGATTCTGTAAACACTTGATTACACAGTATATGCGAAACAGTTATTGTTGTCAGCAAGAAAAAAAAAAGACCCCTGCGAAGGATTCCTGATGAATCTTATTTATTTCCTTGTATCAATTGCTTAAAAATCTAGCGCCCATCCTACCAATAGTCTTCATTTCCCTCCTCCTTTTCAAAGCAACTAAACCAAAAAAGCACTCTGATTTTCAACCACAAGTTCCAGCTTCCACTGGCACAGACAAAAAGCTCGTAACAATCATTAACATTATTTAAAGCGCTTATTTTTATTGCCAAGTATTTTCATAATTTCATCTTGATTTATAATGGCTGTAACGGGGCTCTCACGATAATTAAATAGATTAAGGGGGCATCAGCTGTAGTGCAGGCCATCCTCTCCTCCACGCACGCCGTTTGTAACTGTCATTAACCTCTAGGAAATGCCCTCCTTGTTGGTCATTACTGTTTAATTACACTGCACAGTTATGTCATCACATCTGTGAAATATAATCTCCCATAACAACACAGCTGTGAAACACGATATTCCTGCCCAGCAGTGAATTTCTGGTTACAGCAGATTACACACACACACACGATAGAGATGGAGGAAGCGATACGAAACCTTCCAAAAGGCTCTTGATTTTGAAAGGGGCTATTGTTTTAGGAGGTACTCACAGTCTTCAAATAGAAACATCCCCCAGAAACGCCTCCTCTTCCTCTGCCACCCCCCTCACCCCTAGAGCTCCAGCAAATTTTAGGAAAATAATTACTTCTTAACTCCAAAGATGGCTTGTAATAGAGAGAGAGATTTTATACAGGAAAAAGTGAAATAACAGGAAACCTCAGAAATAGAATTTATGAATCAAGGATGAATTACACCTTAAAGTCATTTTTTCCTGGAAACCTCTGTTCCCATTCATAAGTTTGCACAAGCATCTGCTTTGCCTGTAATATAACAGCAGCAGTGGCTGCATTAATACAAAAGAGTTAGGACTTGGCATATTTTTAGCTACTGTTTACAGGTGAAAATAAGACAGAGGAGGGAACTATTCAAACAGCTTGGCCTTAGAACATTACCAGCAAGTGCTCTCAACACCACAAGGGCTTCCCATGTAACACATGAAATAGAACAGCCAACAATTTCCAAAATTTAACATACACCACACATACAAAAGCTGTGCCTGCACCAAACAGGACACTAATATTACCATAACATAATATTTAGAAGAAAATCTAAACTCAACTTCAACATCTCTGTACTGTATTCACCTTTTTATTTTTCCTTTCATTTTTGCCTACCTTTGTCATCTAGCAATGAGCATCCACAGTTTGTTTGGTTTGGGGTTTATTTTGAGGGGGAGCGTGGGGAAGGGAGAAATTATCTCAATTTTGAAGAATGGAGACAAAAGTGGGCAGGAGATCAGTGTTAAGCCTCAACCAAGATCGTGCTAACAAGCTTCAGGAAGGTTTTTTTTTATTATTATTATTATTATTTTTATTTTCCCCCCTCCTTTTCTTCCTGGTCTGGGTTAGAAACCTTTAACTGCCCAGCAGTTGTTTACCTGGAAGAAGCAAGGGGGCAAATTCCTTTAGATTGATGCAAAGCGTTTTTCTACTCTAGACCTCAGAAAGGGAGGAGCGACGAGTTTATTTATGTAGCTTATAAACAGTGGCCAAGGAAAGAGGATGCCTCATTGTGCAGAGCTCCGAACTGTGCACAGCTCCTAACTGTGCATAGCAAAGCCCTCCCTTTAAAGGGATGAAGAAGGAAAATTGCCATTCCCACTCCTGAAGTCACAAGTAAGCGGAGGGAGGGGGGAGAAAAATAAACAATCAATTCTTTACTCGAGAGAGCTGTCGAGCACGATGCTTATGATTAGCTAAATGAAGAAGCCAAACAGCGAGGAGGAACGAGCAAATCCAGACCCAGGGGGAGCAGCCCGGCACGAACGCCCTGGGCTTTGGGTGGGCTTGTTTTACAAAGGAAGATTAATTAAACAGACACTAAAGGACAACGCTTTAGAAAATGAAACACGTTGCAAACGAGCACGCCGCAGAGAGCGAGCAGCTAGGGAGTTATAACTAAATTACTAAGTACAGAATGAAGCAGCCTGCAGAGGAAATGAGTAATTAAAAAATCCTCCCCTGAGCAACAGGCTGGTGAGGGAGGGGTAACTGCAGGACCCTCGTGCTAGAGGTACGCGGTGCCCAAGCCAAAAAACTGCCAGGCAAAACCAGATGCTTTACGCAAACAGTGAAAAGTACAACAGGAAATAATAAAACATGAGTCGCCTGCACTAACACAGTTTTCACTTGGAGATCGCGTTAGATACGGCCTGTCTGGTCCTACCTGATGAGGAGCCCAGAGGGGACATCCTCCACCACTGCCATGCTGCTCCTCTGGGGCGAAGCTCTGCAGTAGCTGCACAGAACTCAGCCACCACGAATGGTATCTTCAGATGAAGAATCAGACTAGCATTGACCACATTCCTCATTTCTACGCTTGCCCCAGACAAGAAAGTTTGTCCATCACAAAACCCATTTCTGCAGCCCCCCTGCTCCCAGCTCTCCAAGGGTCTCATCGGGCAACGCTGTCCTTTCTCTGGTCTCTCTCCTGCTGCTTCTGCTGCCCCAGAGACACAAGGAACGACACGCAACTTGCCAGCCCTAAAATAAGCATTGCAGCACAGCGGCTTTCCAACTTTTTCCACTAAAACTTTTCCAGTGAAGAGACACCCTGGGTGTAGCAAGTTTCAGCCCATTAACAAGCATCTTCCTTCCCCTATTTGTCTTCTGGAAGACCCTCAAGGGCCACCATTGGAACCCATGGAGCATGGTGAGAGCATGGTGACAGGCAGGCGTGGAGGAGCAGGACCACGGTGGACATCCCACGGGAGAAGCACCCAGGGCCAGGGCTCCCACATCCAGCCCAGCCGCGGCTCTCCCAGAGGGAGCAGCCCCAGCACTGACACCTCTCTGCTGGGGACGGCAGCGTGGCTGAGAGGGAGAGGACATCCCCTGCCCGTGCTGAAGCAGACCTGCTATCTCGTCACCAGGCCCTCCACCACATGGGTGCCCCTCAGGCCTGCCACCACATAGGGGTCCCTGCCCTACGCTTCACACAGAGGGGCCCTCACCATCCGCTCAGGTCCTTTGCTGCACAAGAGGAGCCCCTCATCACTGTCCCCTGTGTCAACCAAGTGGGTTCCCCACCATCCCCTTTGGACGAGCAGATCCTTCTCCACCCTTATGCTGGGCAAATGGGTCCCGCACCATCTCCTTTTGAGATGGATGTCCCCTATTTCAAGCACAGGGTCCCTCACAATCTCCTTTGGAGAAAATGGTCCTTTACCACCTCCTACATCAAGCAGGGGGTCCTCAATCAACCCCTGTGGAGCAAGGGGTCCCTCCTCTCCCCCTCTGGAGCAGGAGGCCCCTCACCATCCCCTTTGGAGCAGGGGGTCCCTCCTCTCCCCCTCTGGAGCAGGAGGCCCCTCACCATCCCCTTTGGAGCAGGGGGTCCCCTACCCTCCTCCATATCATCCAGGGGGTCCTTCACCACCCCTACACCAGAGAGGGGAGTCCCCACTGCCCCCTTTGGCGCAGGAGGCCCCCTCGGGCCCTCCTCCAGCCAGGCCTCCACGGGGCAGGAGCTCCCTCACCGTCCCCCAGAACCCTCCACGGGGCGAGGGACACCCCTTCACAACCCCACCCCGGTCCCGCGGGGGCCGTCGCCCCATTCCCCCCACGCGGGGGCGGCAAGGAGGGGGCGCCGCCACCGCCGCCCGGGGCCAGCGCGGCCTGCGGCCCGCGGCGGGCGCACTCACTGCGGCGGGAGCTGCAGGGCCGGGCCGCCGCGGCGCTGGAAGGCGCCGTCCACGAAGACGCCGTTCTTGCCGAGGCAGCGCAGGTAGAAGTGCGGCTCCTGGAAGCTGAGCTGCAGGTGCCGCCGCGAGATGAAGCTCGAGTGGCCCATGTTGACGTCCACGGAGCCCTGCGACGAGTTGCGGCCTATGGTGACGGCGGGCTGCCGCATGAGGAACTCGAACTCGCGGCCCTGCAGCCGCGCCAGCACGGGCCCCGCGGCGGCGGCGGGCGGCGGCGGCGGCGCGGCCGGGGGAGCGGCGGCCGCGGGGCTGCAGGGCGCCGAGCGCAGCGCCAGCAGCGCCCGCGCCCCGCTCCGGTCCTCCCCGGCTTCGGCCATGTTCCCCCGGCGGCGGGCGAGGGAGCGAGCGAGGGCGGCAGCGCGCCGGCCTCCGGGGCGGAGCCGCCGCCGCCGCGGGGCGGGACGGGGCCGGCACCGGCCGCCACGGGGATGGGCCGGGGCGGGCCCCGCCGCGGGCCGCGCAGCGCCCGCCCGGGCAGCGGGTGCGCCCGGGCCTCCTCCTGCTCCTCCCTGAGCCTTCGCTGGCAGCGAGAGTCGCAAATACGCAATACATATCGAATCAAGCAAAATTAAATACATTGACTAAATTAAGCTAAAATAAAGTAAAATAAAATATCCTTCCTCTTTCCCTCAGTTTCTGCCAGGCTGAGCCGAG